>NC_090182.1:3126846-3426846 GCF_024679245.1 Pseudorasbora parva
TAATCTGGAAGCAGAATCAGATTTAACTGTGATTTTCTGCTGTAATAATCAGTTTAACTGGTAAGATCCTCAGAGGAGTTCTGCAGCGATTACCTAAGATTGGAAAGACAGTCTCAGTGAAGGACGTCCTGAATGTGAGTAAATGTGTGTTAGTTACAGGATCAGAGAATGACACTGTTCCTCTGTCATAGTCCAGCTGAACTCTCACACACTGAGGATTCACTTTAACAGGAAAGGCAGTGTCGGGTTGATCTGGGGATTGAGAGCAGTATTTGCTGTTCCAGTGCCACACACGCCAGACATTAGACTTGAAGAAATCCAGTCCCTTCCTTTGGCTTGATGCTGTGGTTATTCCAAGACCCCAGCCTGTACTGTCACCGACCTCCACATCCCAGCAGTGTGTTCCTGAGTTAAAGCCCTCAGATCCCAGGACACACAGAGACCTGTCAAACCTCTCTGCATTATCAGGAAGTGTTTTATCTCCATCACTGAACGACACACTGGTCAGATCAGACGAGAGTGTGAGACGAGGATTTGCTGTGTTTGGATCAAGAGTCAACGGAGCTGCAAAGAGAAGAACATCAGATTACAGGATGAAATATGATCAGAAATGTAAATATAAAACACATATAAATACTTTCTATAAATCCTGCTATCATGACAAATATTATTATTATTAATATAAAAGTTATTGTTATTACTGTAAATATATATTAAATTATTATGGGATATCCTTCAACGCTTTCAGAATCTTTTCTTATTTCAATGATTTTGTTTCTATATTTTTCAGATATATTTTAATGACAGCATATTTATTAATCAAAAATGTATTATTTTATTCATCAAAATAAACAGAAACATGTTCAAACTTTGCTAAAGTGATTGTTTTGAACAGGTATCAAATAAAACATATTATTTTAGCTAAAGTATTTGTATTAATACTGTGCCTTTTGCCCCATGTGTGGCCCTCGTCACCTCATACATTTTAAATATTTTTTAATAAAATAAACCACTTTTATGATTTATTTTTACACAAAATCTGTTGCTCCATAAATGTTCAATACAAACCTGTATATTTTTCTGTATATCATACACTATAGGAAAGAGATCATGAATCCTGCTATCATGACAATGGTCTGTCAGTTTCTGTCAGAATGGATCGAGGCTTCAGGTTTAATATCATATTCAATAAACACTATTGTATCCTAATACATAAGCAGAGACCATGAGGAACAGACTTCTGTAGTCATTATGAGTTCACTGTATGATCTGATGATCTTCTGAAATACAGTTCAGATTCACTCAGAAACTCAAGTGATTATTAAATATATTTCTATCAGATGTTAATGTTGTGTGTGTTTCTATCTGAAGGATGTTTTGCGCTGGTGTCAGATCTGCTGAGACTCACTGTGTTGGACAGTTTCCAGCATCTTCTTCCAGACTCTGGACCGCAGGTTACCCAGATAACGGGACACATCAATCAAAGCTCCAGAACTCATCCGTGGATCCGGCTGTGGGATCTGGACTCTGGAGGAACATTCAGGAGTCAGAACTGCAGTGAATTTGAGTTCAGATCCACTGAGAGAAGAGATACGAGCAGCTCACTCACCTTTCCATTGAGGCGTTAAAGTTCTGGAAAATATAGAGTTTGAAAACATGTTAATATCTTATCAAACACTCTCATTGTCAGTGAGGCTCAAGTTGTTTTATGCTCAAAGAATGAAGCCAGATTGATTGGTCACCTTTAGAAACGAGGCGTCATTGGCTTTCATCATCTCCTCCATGTCTCTGATTGTGTGTGAAAGAGCTGAGATGTGTGTGTTCATCTCCTCCAGCTTCTCCTTCATCCTCTGCTTCTTCTGCTCCTCTTCCTCCCTCAGTGCAGTGATTGTAGCTTCTTCTTCGTCTCTGAGAAACTGATGAAGCTTCTCAAACTCTTCTTTAATCTGACGCTCTGTGTGCTCAGCTTGAGACTGAAATCACATCACATTCACATCAGTCAGCTCTGTGTGAACACACACTCCACTAATGTCAATAATAAACTGTGTGTGAATGTTGAGTGTTTAACTCTTTACACATCCTCACCTCGATGTGTTTGATTGTTTTATCACACTCTCCTTTCATTTCTTCTCCATGTTTGAGCTTGTTTTGTAAGGACGTCAGCGCTGTATTAAATTCCTCCTACAGGTTAAGATGAAAATCTGTGAAACTGATGAAGCTTTAAGAGGTTTAAACATTGTGTGTCTGGATGTTTTTATTGTTATATTAATATTTTTATGCTGAATGTGTTAATCTCAGAAGCATTTGTGCCTGAAAATGGCAGGACATATATCTTTAAATGATTTAACTGCAAATGATGAACATCAAGAAATCACCAAACAAATATGTTTTTTTGCAATGGCCAATTCTTAATTATTATATCCATGCAGTTGTAAATGTGTGGTTGTACAAATGCAAATACAGGAAGTGAAAGTACACTATATTGCCATAAGTTTAGGGACGCCTGCCTCTACATGCACATGAACTTTAATGCCATCCCATTGTTAATCCGTAGGGTTTAATATGGAGTCGGCCCACCCTCTCTAACAGCTCCAGCTCTTCTGGGAAGGCTTTCCTCAAGGTTTAGGAGTGTGTTTATGGGGATTTTTGCCCATTCTTCTAGAAGCTCATTTGTGAGGTCAGCCACTGATGTTGGACGAGAAGGCCTGGCTCTCAGTCTCCGCTCTAATTCATCCCAAAGCTGTTCTATCGGGTTGAGCTCAGGACTCAATGTTCTATCGGGTTGAGCCGGCTCAATCCGAGGGGAGGGATAAACGGTTGTGCAGGCCAGTCAAGTTCCTTCACACCAAACTCCTCATCCATGTCTTTATGGAGCGACGCTTTGTGCACTGGAGCGCAGTCATGCTGGGACAGGAAGGGGCCGTCCACAAACTGATCCCACGAAGATGGGAGCATGAAATTGTCCAAAATGTCTTGGTATGCTGAAGCATTAAGAGTTCCTTTTACTGGAGCTAAGGGGGCCAAGCCCAACCCCTGGAAAACAACCCACATCATAATCCCCCCTCAATCAAACTTTACACTTTGCACAATGCAGTCAGGCAAGTCCCGTTCTCCTGGCGACCGCCAAACCCAGACTCGTCCATGGGATTGTCAGACTGAAGCGTGATTGGTCACTCAGAGAACACGTCTCACTGCTCTAGAGTCCAGTGGCGGCTGCTTTACTCCACTGCATCCCACGCTTTGCATTGCTCTTGGTGATGTAAGGCTTGGATGAGCTGCTCGGCCATGGAAACCCATTCCATGAAGCTCTCTACGCTGTTCTTGAGCTCATCTGAAGGCCACAGAAGTCTGGAGGTCTGGAGCTGTTGACTCTGGAGAAAGTTTGTAACTTCTACACACTGTGACCCTCAGCATGTGCTGACCCCGCTCTGGGATTTTATGTGGCCTAACAGTTTGTGGCTGAGCTGCTGTTGTTCTCAATCGCTTCCACTTTGTTATAATCCCACTAACAGTTGAGCGTGGGATATTTAGTAGTGGGGAAATGTCAGGAATGGACTTATTTCACAGGTGTTAGCCTATCACGGCCCCACGCTTGAGTTCACTGAGCTCCTGAGAGCGACCCATTCTTACACTAATGTGTGTAGAAGCGTCTGCAGGCCGAGAGCTTGATTTATACTCCTGTGGCCATGTCTACTAGTCTATTGTATACACAAATAGTATGTGTGTCTGTTTAGCACTGTATTTAGCATGAAATGAGAGAAATTTGTCTTACCTTGTAAGTTGAAACCACTTCACTGAAGGGTCTGAATGTGTGTTTGGTGTGTTTCTCTGATACTATGCACACTAAACACACAGGCTGTTTGTCCTCCAGACAGAAGAGTTTGAGTTTCTCACTGTGTAAACTGCAGATCTCCTCAGACTCTGATGAACGCCTCTCATTTCTCTCCTTTATCAACGATTCACACAAGTTTTTTAACGTGAGATTAACTGGCGGTTCACTTTTTGAGGATCTTCTCCTGCAGACGGGACACTCCTGAGTTTTCTGAGTTTTCCAGAACTGTTGTAGACACTCTTTACAAATACTGTGACTACAGGACAGAAAAACAGGAACCTTGAAGATTTCAAGGCAAATAGGACAAGTAGGATCTTCAGCAGATTTTGAATCCATTTCCTCGTCTTGTAAAAGATCCAGTAATCTACAATTTACTTTCACTTTCTAATCTTTGCTTTGAAAAGTTAATAATTACAATAAAAAACTAATTCAGAAAAACACAATAATCCTAATATAAAGTGTCCTTCTCTGTTCTTCACAGCTCTGACTCGTTTCAGCTTTCAGTAAAAACGAAAGTAAGAAATAATAAGACTAGTCTCTTCCTGATAGGGTTTGTAAGAGGGTGGAGTTTCTGGTGTTACATAAACCACTAAAACTAGTCACAAGTTTTCTTTCTCACAAGACATCTTTTTTTTCTTTAATACTTAATAACTTTAAGTCAGTTACATAAACGTGTACATTGACATAATTTGATACCAAAAACCCAAAACTGATTGTCCTTTGATGAACTGCTAGTGTCTCTAATATAAGACTGTCTCATCCTCCAGCTGTAGTGCTCATGATCTCCACTAGGGGGCTCTCCTCCAGACTCTTGTGCTGTCTTATCATGGACTACATTACCCATAACCCACTGCCTAGACTCATTGGCCCTCATTTATCAAAAGTGCGTACACCAAATTTCCAGCGTACACCTTGCGTACACCCAAACCCACGGTGACTTTGAGATTTATCAATATGGACGTTGGCGTACGGCACGCTCAAATCCTACGCCAGCTCAGGAGGTGGTGTACGCACGTTTGAGTTAGTGGGAAAATGCGCAGAAAAACAATTCCTAACACAAAACGCACTGACAAGATATGCATTATGACCCACTGTTAAAAACCACAACAACAACATTCAGTGTTTATTTTTGTGCAACATGAACGTCAATGTTTAATTTGTGTGACTTTACCAAAGAGTTTGATTTGTAGGCATATGTATCCTACAGTCGCGAGCCTGTGCGCTTTACCAGCAGCTGCGCACGGACTGGGACTAAAATAATTCAGACTGACAAAATAATAAAAATGACCTTCTTCTTTTAAATAATAATAAAATCAATAAAAACGACATTCTTCTTCTAAATAACAAGCGTCATTAATAATAATAAAATAATAATAAGAATAATAATAATAATAAGAAGAAGAAGAAGAAGAAGAATCTTACAAATTGTCATGTAATTATTAATGTGAATGAATACTCCACATCACATCATCATCACTGTTGTACACCCCAATACATGCCGTGATACGAAATCAAATGCTAATTGTTTCAAAACGTGCTGTAAAATAATGCATTGGGATGGTAATTTCTTATCCAAACAGCTTTAAACTGCTGGGGTGCGCTTCTCAACCCCCACACTATTAACAGCTCGTAATGTTATAACGTATTTCAAACTACTCATATTATTACTCATATGAGCTCGTATTTCAGCTCGTAATTACTCGTAATTTGGGTCCATATTTTGTTTTTGTGGGTGCCTTTATTCCCACTCTTTATACTCTTAAATAAAACAATTTCGTTTTTTTTCCACTTCCCTGGTGATCTCGATGGGCGCGTCTCAATCATCTCACTAGTTCAGTAGTCAGAGCACTGATCAGGGAGTCAGCCCATTGACTTATGTCCTAATCAGTGCCCTGACTAGTCGACTAGTGAGATGATAGAGCGCGCCCGATCTCCACGTCGGAGAAGTTTCGCTTCTTTGCCGTCTTCCGTGTGTCCATGGCGTAAAATGAGGACGTGCGGGAGGCGGAGACTTGAGTATATAGGGGCGTGTTATTCTAATGACGATCGTTTTCAGCCGCGGGATTTATCAAGGGCAAGTATTGCGTACACCTGGATTGCAGAGGTGCGCACAGTTTCATAAATCAGGCGGTGAGAGGAGTGTAAGCATAATCTTACGCCAACATATACACCTGTTTCTACGCAAGATTGATAAATGAGGGCCACTATGCTCGATTATTCAGTTGTGTCTAATTAAAATAAATGTTCAGAACAGACTTTTTCAGATGCATCCATAGATATGGAAAACAGAGTAGGAGTGGCATTCACAGAATTAGATTTCAAAATCATAGTTAACAAAATTTCAGATAATTTATCAGTATATACTGGAGAAATGATTGCAATTGTATTGGCATTACAGTGGGTTGAGGATAATAAACCACTGAGGACACTTATATGTTCTGACTCAAGTTCTTCTTGAGAAGAAAGTGGTCATACTGAAAGCAGATCTGATGTATTGATTGAGATCTGTCAGACAGTATATAGGATTCAGATGATGGGGTTAAAGGTTTCTTTCTGTGTGGTACCAGCTCATGTTGGAGTGAAAGGAAATGAGTTGGCTGAGGAATGGGCTAAGGAAGCTACGTTAAAATCAGATGTAGACATGCAAGTTAATTATAGTAAGACTGAGATGAAGTTTTTAATTAAAAAACTGGTGAGAAATAGATGGCAGAAACAATGGGAAGAGGAGAGAATAGGAAGATGGTTTTATAATATTCAAATAAATGTTGATAATGGTAGAACAAGAAGAAGAGGAAAGGAAAAATCAATTCTATCAAGACTTAGGGTGCTTTCACACCTGCCTCATTTAGTTCGGCTGAATCGTACTAGAGTTCGTTTCTCTCTTTGGTGCGGTTCGTTTGGTGAGGTGTGAAAGAGCGATCGCATTCGGGTGCGCACCAAAAGCGGACCAAACAAGCGGACCGAGAGCTCCTTGAAGAGGTGGTGCTTTCAAACAAACTCTGGAGCGGTTCGTTTGTGGTGAGAACGTGATCCGACCTCTAACAGAACCAAATGCAAAAGTACTGATCATTTTTGGACTGAACCAGCTGCCGTAGTTAGCTGCGCTGACATTGTGTGCATGACATTATTACCTGATAGATCGTTGGCAATATTTTCGGAAGATGGAAGCATGTCAAGAGTTAATAATTAATGCACGGCTCCTCTTGAAGTGATGAGCGATGCGCGGTCGCCGTCTGCAGTGCATTAGAGCGTTGTTTTCACGTCGCATCCGCGCTTCATTATAGAAATGTATTGTTTGCATACTGTGGTAAATACACACAGTGTAGGAGATTATGGCCAGGGACAAAACTGGCCCGCGCAGTCGTCTCTCCATAGCGTTATTATAGTTTGCTGGCTTTGCCTCTTCTGTTGGAATTTTCCCACACTGACCAATCGAAAAGCAGTTTAGGAAATGCGCCATGGCCAATGAGTGATGTGGATGTTGTCACGTGCCTGCGTATTGGTTCGTTTCAACTGGTTTGGACCAAAGCAATCAGTGTGGTGTGAAAAGGAACCAAATAATCTGAAAAATGCAACAATGTATAATTGTTTGCCCTTGGTTCGGAACAAATGAACCGAACTAGAGATGTGAAAGCACCCTTAGATATGGACATACAGCACTTAACAGGACCTTGAACAAAATAAACATAAGACAAGAGTATGTGAATATTGGTTTTTAATTTGAAAAGCTTGATTTGGTAAATATATTGCACAAGAGTTTGACTGATGATTTATTTATGCTATATTTAGAAATGACTCATTTGGATAAAAGTATATAAGTAGTATGTTGCGATCTTGAGCCACACTCCTAATCAGCAGGTGGCAGTAATGCACCTGACAACTAATGCCAACCACCAAAAAAAAATTAAAGAAGAAGAAGATTTCTCTTTCATACCCTGTGGAGAAATCATGTGTCCACTCGCAGGTGTCGTGCTATGAACTCTGACACTATTGAGGATTGTTGTATTGTGTTTAATGAGGGGACCGCCTGCCTCTGACCTATGCCTGTTTGACTTACATTTCTTGGATTGCCCTTTTTATATGTTGTTTGAAGTTTATGTCTGCATTCCTCTGCTGGCTCACCTGTGTTAATAAATTACTGCAGATGGATCCGAACACCTTAGTCTCTTCATCACAAGAGCTTAAGCCTACTTAAGACTGCACGATTTTCAAACTCGTCGGGTCACTGCTCTTTTCACAGTGCACGACTATCTGGGGTATCATTCAGTCACTGCTGTGTTCACACTGCACGATGGTTTGATGACAGGAGTTCATACTGCATGACTGAACAAGAGGAAGAATCACCGACAACTCTCTCCCGTGCACAAACTACGTTTCCCAACCACACGTGCGATTTGATAATTAAACAACGCGAGATCACATGTGCGTCAGACCCAAGCGGCAACCTCCCGCGATCTCTCTTGAAGCCAATACGGAAGTAATGTAAACTACAATTCCTCAACTGGCCACTAGGGACAGGCTCCAGAAGGGAGCAGAATCTCATTGAGCGCCATGTTAAAATTCTCAACTTTAAAGCAGAAAAAAACATGTTTACAGCCTGGTACAAATTGTGGTTTTGGCTTGTAAGGCTAATTTTGATCTTCATGACAACTGTGAGGGGGGTGAATTTTTTTATAACTCATTCGTTTACGTTATATAAAGCCTTAAGTTTCTGCATAATTAAGGGCGTGGTTACAAGTGGATAGCCATTTATCCGCCGCCTATACTCATTGCGTCACCTCAGCTCCGCGTACATCCCGCCTTTTTGCCCATTTTCTGTTATCCGAGAGTGACACGCGATGACTCGCTCACAAGATGGCAACGCCCAGCTCGACCATACTTTTAGCTTCAGAACGGCTTATCAGAATCCTATGGGTGACGTCACGGACACTACGTCCATATTATTTTACAGTCTATGGTCAGACCGGAGTTCTCGCGCGAGACTTTGAATTGTTATTAAAAATGATAAACTGCACAAAGTTTACTTTAAATTGTATGTGCGCTGATTTGTGGAGAAAAAGAAAAAAGAATATGGCGGAAGAAATTGTTGGAGAGACAGAGGGAGCCAGGATTTTGTTCTGCAAAGACAGTTTGAGGTAAAGAAACAATTTTGTAATGTGCTGCTGCTGTGGCTGGATGTGCAAAAGTTTGGCCTTTGTTTCTGTTTGATAGAATTGTAAATATATCTATAAAAATACTGATATTCTGCTCTATAACTCCTCCCTGAACCTCCCGCTGCCCTGTATCTCACTGTCTCATTGGCTGTCGGTCATCGCCGATGTAATTTTCAGTCAGAACGCAGTTCACACAGCAGGAGTTTAATCGCCGAAAGGTCCAGATATTTAGCATGCCAAATATCAAATATATATGTCGGCGACTCGTTGGTGATTCTCTCTGATCGCGTCTTTGATTATTCACACTGTGTGATTGTCACTCGCGTGCACGAGCACCGATTTGCCTATGATCTCGGGAATTTGTCGGCGATTTCACAAAACCTGACAGCGACTCAAAATCGGGAGGAAAAAAAAAAATCGGGCCGTGTGAACAAGGCTTTAGTGTGAGCAGCGCTATGATGCAGGGTGCTTAGAGGAAGCGTTGAGTCATTTAAAGAGGAGGCTCACACCTCAATATGTAACAAACACATAAATAACTAAATTCAGCTTTGTTTTTATTAGAATCAGCAACTGAAATTATTATAGAAGCAGATCTCCTAGAAGTGGTAAACTACTCACTTCTCTATGGGACGTTTCCAAACTCCCTTCAAACCGCAGTAGTTAAGCCTCTTCTGAAAAAGAGAAACCTGGATATCTCCAAAAGTTATTTTCAATCAACTGAAAAAATTCTTAAGCTCAAACGGATACTTTTAAAAAAATTTCAATCTGGTTTCCGACCACATCACAGTACAGAGACAGCGCTCATAAAGATTATAAATGATATTCGCTTAAATACTGATACAGGCAAAACATCAATTCTGGTACAACTGGACCTCAGTGCTGCATTCGACACTGTTGACCACAACATACTTCAAGACAGGCTGGAAAACTGGGTCGGGCTTTCTGGGATGGTCCTCAAATGGTTCAGGTCATACTTTAGAAGGGAGAGGTTATTATGTGAGTATAGGAGACCATAAGTCTGAGTGGACATCCATGACATGCGGAGTCCCACAAGGGTCCATTCTTGCACCACTCCTGTTTAATCTGTATATGCTGCCAGTGAGCCAAATAATGAAAAATAACAATATTGCTTACCACAGCTATGCTGATGACACCCAGCTCTACTTAGCACTATCACCTAATGACTACTGCCCCATTGACTCCCTGTGCAAATGCATTGATGAAGTTAACAACTGGATGTGCCAAAACTATCTTCAGTTAAACAAAGACAAAACTGAAATCATTACATTTGGAAACAAAGATGAAATTCTCAAGGTGAACGCATATCTTGAGGCTAAAAGCCTGATAACAAAAAAAAAATCACGAACACAAAGCTGTTCATAACGTTATCATTTGCATTTCGCACAGTAACGTTACAAAATCCCATTGATTTGTTCAATGTTAGTTCTAACTTACTTACTCATAGTATTGTAGCCATGTTGCTGCCATTGCACCTTCGTCTTTGCGCTGAAAAGAGTTAAAAGCATGGCAACAATGTGTTAGAGTGAGTTACAAATGAGAAAACGTCATGAAGAACAAATAACAGTTTAAATCAAAACAGGATCTCAAATACTCTGAGTCACTTTGTTCACCCCGGAGCTTCAGCTGCTTTAGTCAAATCAACTAGCATCACATATGATAGAGAAAACTCGAATTCGATTAACAATACATTTAAAACGGTTGTAATATAAGGAATGCGTGAGTTTGCATTAACATTACCTTTTGCTTTAACGTAGTTAACATTAGTGGCGTGAGAGACGTGGAAAGATGGCCAGCGGTCTCAAAAGCCAGCGTTTATCTGTCCGACTGTGAGAAAGCACAAACATATATTTTTTAATTCCCCGCTGACAAACTGTGGTGTAAAACAGCATATTTAACTCCAAATGTTTACATTACCGTTGATAACACTGATGCAATAGCGCGCTTGCTCCTAATGTTAGATTGTTTGCTGGCTAATTTTACACACATCATTACTGAGCTGGTTAATCTTCGGATAAACATAAAAGAGGTACGAGAATAACACGGAACACGTTCAAACATGCCCGAAATATGAATAAATAAGTTTGAAACGCTTACCTGTTGTTTTTCTTGATTGTAGCGCGAGCCGTCCTGCTGAGACTGGACTGAAGGAGGGAAAATGGCGTGGTTTTGTTGCCTCGGAAACTCACTGCGATGATACTTTGACATGAGTAAATGAAATGACTTTAAAAGAGATTAATGTAAGACTGTAGGCTTAATATGAAGTAGATTAATGTATATACTATTGTTTATTTATTTGATCAGCTTTTAGTTATTTAGTTAGCCATAGATGTAATATACTAGATTAAATAAATATCTGTAACTTAGATTGAGGTTTGCTTACAATAATACGTTTTTGAGTTAACATCACACATATTTGTTAAGTTGAATTAACTTTTTTGGTAACATTAATTAAAATGAACTTATTTAATTTAGTGCATTTCACTGTTAGGTTTTACAATTTCTTTCATCACCAGTAGGCTGGACTATTGTAATGGCCTTCTCACCGGCCTTCCCCAAAAAGACCATTAGACAGCTGCAGCTCATACAGAACGCGGAGCAGAAGCAGAAAATATGACCATATCACACCAGTCCTCAGGTCTTTACAATGGCTTCCAGTTACATCTAGGATCAATTTTAAAGTACTATTACTTGTTTATAAATCTCGCAATGACCTAGGACCTCAATACATCGCAGACATGCTGATTAAAGGGGGGGTGAAACACTCAGTTTCAGTCAATCTCATGTCAATCTTGAGTACCTATAGAGTAGTATTGCATCCTTCATATCTCCGAAAAGTCTTTAGTTTTATCATATTTATAAAAGAAATATGGGCTGTACCGAGTCTTTCCGGAAAAAACCGAGCGCCTGGAGGCGTATCGTGTGGGCGGAGCTAAAGAATGACAAGCGCGCAAAGCGGTGACGTCCTCAAGCGTGGAGAAACCCATCTATCTCAGCTAATACAGATAATGATCCACAATCAAATCTGAGGCTGAAATAAATTGAACAGGAGAAACGGCAACATCAGGATGTCCGTCTCTGTGGTATGTACTGTATTTAGGGGCCTTTGTGTGCAGTTTATGAGGACATGATTCGGTTTATGGACTATTGTATGCGGCGAATAGACCTTAGAGGTAGCAAGCAAAACGGTTTTGCACGTCAGAGTCAGAATAGTGTAACGTTATACAGAACAACAATGGAGTAACCGTTAGCGCATTTGAATGACGAAGCACGCGATCGTATCGTTTACTGATGTTTACTCATGCGACGGTAGCCAATAGCAGAGACATTTGAAGTTGATTTACTCACCGGCATCTTCCAAAGCAGGACCGCTCTGTCAAAAACACACTTCTTTGGTATGATTTGGTGAAGTCCTGTGACAGCAGTGACCGTGGAAATCCACTTTGCGACGCGACTGAAGCGATGCCTTGAAGCTTCCCGTCATTTCTGCGTTCAAATCGGTTCAAATGCAGCGCTGCCTTCCCGGAATGCTGTGCTGAAGCGTTGAAGTCGCTCGACGTCACCCATAGGAATAAAGTGGAGCGCGGCGCGACATAAGTGTTCACGGACAACTGGATCTGCACCTGAGAGACTGTTTACAGCGTGCATTTCCTCTCTCTCCCTCTAGTCACGCGCGCGCGCGCACCCTTCCGGGAGAAGAGCCCGTACGGCCCATACAAGGACCTTCCGCTCTATTAACGACAAGTAGACCCATACTCGAAAAAAACTCGCCGAAACTTGTGAGAAACCGGAAGGAGTATTTTTAACACAGAAATACTCCATCAAACGTCCAACATTAGTTTTTGAAACTTTGTCTATGTTTAGGATGGGAATCCATGTCTTTAAAGGTGTAAAAAGCTCTGTATGCATGAAACAGCATTTCACCCCCCCCTTTAAATACAAACCCAACAGATCACTCAGATCAGCAGGATCAAGTCAGTTAGAAATACCAAGAGTTCACTCAAAGCAAGGAGAGTCTGCCTTTAGCTATTATGCCAGCCGTAGTTGGAACCGGCTTCCTGAACAGATCAGATGTGCTCCAACAGTAGCCACTAGGCATGTGCCGATATCAATTTTTCATGTTGCGATTAATTGCTGAAGTTATCACGATATACGGAATTATCACGATATTGAAATAAGTTGCAAAAAAAGTGTTGCCATAGCATAACAGCTTTAAGAACTATTTTTGTAATAACAAAAATAACTGAATGTTTAAATACAATGCACCAAAAATATATACAGCTCTGGAAAAAAATGGTTAAGTGGTCTCTTGATTTTTTTCAGAGCTGTAAAAGTACAATTTTCAAACAGATTAAAGTGCAAAAGAATTAGGCTATACAGAACAACAGGTAGGCTAACTAAGGTCTCATTATTTAATGCATTAATTAAAGATTGAGCAACAGCTACATTTGGTACAAAAAGTAGGCTATAATGTTTTTGGTAATGTTAGTTAAGAAATACTGATCATTGTTAGTTTTATCTTAGGTCCATTAAAAAGTTATTTTGATTGTAATGTTATTAAACAGTAACTAAGAAATTAACATTACTGAGAATGATCAATTCTTTATAAGTATTTTTCATTGTCAGTTTGGTAATAATGAATTATATTGTTAACCAATGAAGTTGTATGTCTCAAAGTTTTACTGAACAATAACAAATAATTAGAGTTCTAATTATTAGGGCATGTTGTAGTCCAGATTAAAACATAAAAATGTTTAAATTTGAAAATAAATAGTCTATTAAGTCTTTAAGTATTAAGTATTTGGTGCTGTGATGAACAACATTGAGATTACAAAAAACGAATGGCTGTTTTAAAAACTACACGCGGTTTTTGTTTGTTTGCGGGTTTCCGGGGTAACCGCAGCATTCTGCAGTTCATCAGCGCCCTCTGCTGTCACTGAGCGGCACTTCAGCAGCGCGTCTCCTTCACTAGTTCATGTGCTTCTCATTTACACCTGAGCGCGAGCGTGTCCCTTTGACACAGAATATAGCGGTGTTGAGCATTTATACGGTTGATGGGCAAAGTATTCTTGAGTATTCAAAGTATTCAAAGGTCACGACCCCTACAGAAGCCCATCTTGGACCGACTTGTAAGGTCAAGAAAACATTGCAAACCTGCTCCATCAACTATTTTAACTGCCCTTTTTTTATTTTAATTCTTACAAATGATGTTCTTACTTATTTTGTATGTTATCATTATTTTAATTAATTTCTATGTAAAGCACTTTGATTTGCCATTGTGTATGAAATACAGGGAGTGCAGAATTATTATGCAAATGAGTATTTTGACCACATCATCCTCGTTATGCATGTTGTCTTACTCCAAGCTGTATAGGCTGGAAAGCCTACTTCCAATTAAGCATATTAGGTGATGTGCATCTCTAATGAGAAGGGGTGTGGTCTAATGACATCAACACCCTATATCAGGTGTGCATAATTATTAGGCAACTTCCTTTCCTTTGGCAAAATGGGTCAAAAGAAGGACTTGACAGGCTCAGAAAAGTCAAAAATAGTGAGATATATTGCAGAGGGATGCAGCAGTCTTAAAATAGCCAAGCTTCTGAAGCGTGATCATCGAACAATCAAGCGTTTCATTCAAAATAGTCAACAGGGTCGCAAGAAGCGTGTGGAAAAACCAAGGTGCAAAATAACTGCCTGTGAACTGAGAAAAGTCAAGCGTGCAGCTGCCAAGATGCCACTTGCCACCAGTTTGGCCATATTTCAGAGCTGCAACATCACTGGAGTGCCCAAAAGCACAAGGTGTGCAATACTCAGAGACATGGCCAAGGTAAGAAAGGCAGAAAGTCGACCACCACTGAACAAGACACACAAGCTGAAACGTCAAGACTGGGCCAAGAAATATCTCAAGACTCAAGACGATTTTTCTTAGGTTTTATGGACTGATGAAATGAGAGTGAGTCTTGATGGGCCAGATGGATGGGCCCGTGGCTGGATTGGTAAAGGGCAGAGAGCTCCAGTCCGACTCAGACGCCAGCAAGGTGGAGGTGGAGTACTGGTTTGGGCTGGTATCATCAAAGATGAGCTTGTGGGGCCTTTTCGGGTTGAGGATGGAGTCAAGCTCAACTCCCAGTCCTACTGCCAGTTTCTGGAAGACACCTTCTTCAAGCAGTGGTACAGGAAGAAGTCTGCATCCTTCAAGAAAAACATGATTTTCATGCAGGACAATGATCCATCACACGCGTCCAAGTACTCCACAGCGTGGCTGGCAAGAAAGGGTATAAAAGAAGAAAATCTAATGATATGGCCTCCTTGTTCACCTGATCTGAACCCCATTGAGAACCTGTGGTCCATCATCAAATTTGCGATTTACAAGGAGGGAAAACAGTCCACCTCTCTGAACAGTGTCTGGGAGGCTGTGGTTGCTGCTGCACGCAATGTTGATGGTGAACAGATCAAAACACTGACAGAATCCATGGATGGCAGGCTTTTGAGTGTCCTTGTGTAACCGGTCTTCCCTCTGCGTTGTGTAGGGTGGTAAATTAATGAGTCTTGGCATCAGGAATCACTCATGGCATATTTTATTTCGCCTGCATGAATAAAATAAAATTTTATCAAGCTGGAGATTTCTGTGGCCTTCTTTCACAAGTTTGCCTCTCTTCAGTCGCATTTACCGCAAACTGAACTACATTTAACACTTAACTTCTCTCATATAATGAAATCAATAGTGCTCACATATTTCATTAAAAAAAACATCTGACATGAATTTAACAATAACATGAGTGAAAACATACCTGCATGAATAAAATGAAATTTTATCAAGCTGGAGAGTTCTGTGGCCTTCTTTCACAAGTTTGCCTGTTAGTGAAAGGCATTATTTTAGCCACAGAATTAGCCTGCTTGTGCTTAATGAATACTCTCCAAAAGTACTTGCTTTACATCACTCACACAAACTTCATACACATCTGAATAATATTAAAGTGCATTTAAGAACTAAACTGCATATTTTATTTTAGTTAACAAAGCTCATATAAAACGTTTTATACGGAGCTTCAATACAACTCACCTCTCTTCAGTCGCATTTACCGCGAACTGAAGGAGAGCGGGCGGAACCGGAACAAGAGTCTTAAAGGGGCCACGCGCCTTATTTAACAAAACATCAAATCACTGAAAAATGGACATATAACAATAGAAACATGATATCCCATTCAAAATAATCCAATATTAAAAGAATAAATGAAATGAAATATTAAAAGAATACTTTTCAGAATACAAAACAATAATATAAATGTAAAATAATTGAGAGAGAGATTTTGAGTGGAATTAAATAAATATTACACCCGTTACACTCGCAAAGAAAGGTGGCTATATTGGTCACTGAATTTTTTTTGTTTGGTTTTTGAATGTCAGAAATGTATATTTGTGAATGTTGAGATGTTATATTGGTTTCACTGGTAATAATAAATAATTGAAATGGGTATAAATTAGTTTTTTGTTAAGTTGCCTAATAATTATGCACAGTAATCACCTGCACACACAGATATCCCCCTAAAATAGCTAAAACAAAAAACTTCCAAAAATATTCAGCTTTGATATTAATGAGTTTGTGTTCATTGAGAACATGGTTGTTGTTCAATAATAAAATTAATCCTCAAAAATACAACTTGCCTAATAATTCTGCACTCCCTGCATGCTATACAAATAAAATTGCCTTGCCTTACCTATGACCTTAAAAGTGTCAACATCCAAAAAACTGAAAGAAACATGAACCAGAAAACCTGACAGCTAACCAAGCAGAACTTGAGAGAATATCTGAGGATCTTCAAGCCTCAGCCTTTGGTTTGGAGCAGATCATGAGGGAGATCGGTCAGATCTATGAATCCTGTTCATCTGTGGAGAAGAACAAGAAAGGCCTGCAGGTTCACTTCTCTTCTCTCCCGAGTCTTGCAGCTGAGATGATGAGCTCTGGATTTCCACTGGAGCTGATGGATGGAGATGCTGCTCATGTTCCTGTGATCTGGATCTCTGCTGTTCTAGATCAACTCATCCAGAAACTGGGAGACCAGAGAGTGTTTGTGCTGTCAGTTTTAGGGATTCAGAGCTCTGGGAAATCCAAATCAATGCCATGTCTGGACTCCAGTTTGCCGTCAGTGCCGAAAGGTGCAGCAGAGGAGCTTTCATGAAGCTGGTCAGACGAGATGAACACTAGAGATGAAGTTTGACTAGATTCTGGTTGTCTTCATGCTCTAGATCTGGCTGGAAGATCAACAAGAGATCATGACAATGAATTGGCCACATTTGTTGTCGGTCTTGGAAATATGACCCTGATGTTATCATGCACCATATCATATAGTCGTGAGGAGTTGTTACATATCAGGAGGATTACACCTGACAATTTGGAATTATTTGCCAACATTCCAGAGGATATACTGGATATAAACAACACTGGATCGCCATCATGGGGAAATACATCTAGCACAAAAAGACGGAGAACTGGAGTGGTCTCCAGGTTCAGGAGACGGCCCTACCGGCCCCCACTACCGGCACTGATCTTATCAAATGTGCGATCCCTTAAAAATAAAATGGATGAACTTCTGCTTTTAACACAAACAGACAGGAATTACAGTGACTGCTCGGCCTTCGGCTTTACCGAGACATGGCTGGATCAGTCGGTTCCTGACGAGGCGGTAACCCCCCCTGGCTTCACTATCTTCAGAGCCGACAGGTCAGTCAAACTATCCCTCAAATCTAAAGGAGGGGGTATTTCTCTCATGGTAAATCAGCGCTGGTGTAACAATTCAACAATCCTTCATCGTCACTGCTCTCCTGATCTTGAATTCATCAGTTTGAAATGCAGACCATATTACCTCCCGAGAGAATTTGCCTCAATTATACTAATTGGTGTTTACGTTCCACCACAAGCTAACGCTAATATAGCCATTAGCGATCTCTCCCAACACATCTCGTCTGTTGAAAACTCCAACCCTGATACGTCTGTCATCGTGTTAGGTGATTTTAACCACACAAACCTGTCATCTGAACTCCCAAACTACAAGCAACAAGTCACTTGCTACAGCAGAGATAGCAAAACACTGGATCACTGCTACATCTCTGTTTCAGATGCTTACCGGGCATTCCCGAGGGCTCCACTGGGGAGGTCTGACCATGCTGTGTTGCTCCTCATTCCGAAGTACAGACAAAAGCTTAAATCCGTTAAGAAAACATCCAAATCTGTCAGGTCCTGGTCCATAGATGCCATTGAAACGCTTCAAGGGTGTTTCGAATGCACAAATTGGGACATATTCAGTGCAGCGTGTGACTCCCTCGACGAACTCACTGATACTGTGACATCATACGTAAAGTTCTGCGAGGAAATATGCATCCCCACCAAGACAGTGACATTCTATGGCAATAAAAAACCATGGTTCTCCAAAGACTTACATCTCTTACGCAAAGAAAAGAACTGTGCATACAAAAGTGGAGACAAGAGTCAATACAGAATTGCTAAATATAAACTACGAGCTGCTATAAGGAGAGCAAAGCAGAGTTATGGAACAAAATTGGAACAACAATTTTCATCAAGCAGCCCAAGATCAATATGGAAAAATCTCAAGGACATGACAAACTACAAAAAATGCCCCATCTCCCCCCTTAACAGTGATCCAAGTCTCCTAGACATATTAAATAACTTTTATGCAAGATTTGAAAAACCTACCTCACCAGTCATTCCCCCCGACCCCATTTCAACACCACCCTTCTGCATCCAGGAGGATGAGGTGAGAACTACATTTAAGAGGCTTAAGATCAGGAAAGCAGCAGGGCCGGATGGGATCAGTCCTGCTTTGCTTAGCCATTGTGCAGCCCAATTGGCGCCTGTTTTTTCCACAATTTTTAACATTTCATTAAGCCAATGTACAGTCCCACAATGTTTTAAATGCTCCATCATTATTCCTGTGCCAAAGTCCTCAAAGATCACCTGCCTTAATGACTTCAGACCAGTTGCCCTGACATCTGTGGTAATGAAAGCATTTGAACGGATTATTCTGGCATACCTGAAATCCTGCACTTCCTTGAAGATGGACTCTTATCAATTTGCCTACCAAGCCAACCGGTCCGTTGAGGATGCAATCAGCATAGCACTCCACCATACCTTGCAACATCTGGAATCACCAAACACCTATACACGCATCCTGTTCATAGACTTTAGTTCCGCTTTTAACACGATTAACCCATTTAAACTCTTTACTACACTCTTGGACATGAACATTGACCCAGCCATATGCCACTGGATAAGGAGCTTCCTGTGGAAGAGATCACAGAGGGTGAAAGTTAATAACATAACCTCAGACCCTCTCACCCTCAGTACAGGAGCTCCTCAGGGCTGTGTTCTCTCCCCTTGGCTCTTTTCCCTTTATACATCGTACTTTAGATCCATGAATACTTCAGTGAAAATAATAAAGTATGCGGACGACACAACCATTGTAGGCCTCATCTCAGACAAGGATGAAACACAGTACCGCATGGTGGTGGACCAAGCTGTAAATTGGTGTTCGAACAATGACCTCCAGCTCAACACAGCCAAAACCCAGGAATTCATTGTTGACTTTAGACGTAGGCCATTTCCTAAAACACCAATACAGATAAATGGCAATTCAATCACCATCACTGACTCCTTTAAATTCCTAGGAACACACATTAGCAATAACCTGAAGTGGAAAACTAATACTAATCAAATCATTGCAAAGGCTCAACAAAGACTTTACTTCCTCAGACAGCTTAAAAAATACCGGATCAGACATCAGCTCCTTGTTCTGTTCTATTCCGCTATGATCGAGTCCATCATTACATCATCAATAACAGTATGGTATGGTAACACAGATAGCCAAACAAAGAAAAAACGACAGCAGACTGTCAACAAAGCATCCAAGATCATAGGGAAACCACTGCCTTCAGTTGATTCACTCTACACATATCGGACTGTAAAGCGGGCAAAGGAAATCATCTCTGACACCTCACATCCAGCGAACCACCTTTTTCAGCTCCTTCCTTCAGGGAGGCGCTACAGGTCACTATCTACCAAGACCAAACGCTTTACAAACAGCTTTTTCCCCATAGCCATCAGGACTCTGAACTCCACTCTTTAGTTTAGTTTTTTCCACTCATACACTACGCATGGTCATGTACCCACTGTATCTTGTATTATTACATGTTGTGAAGTGTATTGTCTATTTTTGTCTGTAATGTATGATGATGTAGAGCTTAAACATACTGTACCGAAAAAAAATTCCACCGGCATTGTCGTGTGGCTAAAATAAACAATCTATCTATCTATCTATCTGATCGACATCTTTGGAGAAAACCCATCTGAGATGCAGGTGTAACCAGTAGCGCTAGTATGCGCCGTAGCTACTCTTTTCTCTATCCGTGTCAGGATACACAGTAATGGACCAGAATACTAGGTCCGCTACAGAGGGCAAGAAATACGGTGTCAGGATCCCAGTGTGATTGGTTGTTCTTTTTGTGTGTTTACCTTTTGTGTTCCTGTGTGCACTCTGTCTCCTCCCTTCTCGTTATCCCTGATTGTTTTCCACAGCTGTTGTGTGTTTCCCTCTATTTAAGGTCCAGGTGTGCTGTGTTCTGTACGCGTTCGTTGTGTTTCTCCTGGGTGTTTGCTGCCATGCTGTGTGTGACTATTGTTGGTCTTTGATCGGGTTTTCTTGTTTTCCACTGTGTTTTTCCTCCAGGACTCGGTGGGAATTTGTTAATTCCTTTGGCTTCTGCTCCCTCCGCCCGTGTATTGATTATAGAGGTTTAAACGACATTACTGTTAAAAATAAATACCCCTTACCTTTAATGTCGACTGCCTTTGAATTATTACAGGGAGCTTGTGTCTTCACCAAGTTAGATCTGCGCAACGCTTATCACTTGGTTCGCATAAGGGAGGGCGATGAGTGGAAGACAGCATTTAATACACCTTCGGGGCACTGGGAATATTCCGTTCTACCGTTCGGTCTTGCGAACGCACCCGCTGTCTTCCAGACTATGGTCAATGAAGTGTTGGGAGACATGATCAACAAATTTGTCTTTGTGTATCTAGATGACATTCTCATCTTCTCCCCTTCTATGCAGATACACACCCAGCATGTTCGCCTAGTCTTACAACGGCTATTAGAGAATCAGTTATTTGTCAAGGCGGAGAAGTGCGAATTCCACAAACAGTCGGTTACGTTCTTGGGTTTTGTTATAGCCGCTGGGAAGATTTGCCCCGATTCCGCTAAGATCAGAGCGGTCGCTGATTGGCCAGTACCCGACACACGTAAGGAGTTACAGCGTTTTCTGGGATTCGCCAATTTTTATCGGCGTTTTATCAGAGATTTTGGACAAATCGCTAAACCTCTTACTGCTCTTACCTCCACTAAAGTAGGTTTCCTTTGGAATAACGAAGCTCAGAAAGCCTTTGATGAATTAAAGTCCCGTTTCATCTCTGCACCTGTTCTTTCTATTCCTGATCCGGCTTACCAGTTTATAGTTGAGGTAGATGCTTCTGATGTCGGGGTAGGCGCCGTTTTGTCCCAGCGGTCACCCATTGACGGGAAAGTGCATCCGTGCGCCTTTTTTTCTCACCGGTTAAACCCAGCAGAACGTAATTACGACATAGGTAACCGGGAGTTGCTGGCGGTTAGACTTGCTTTGGGTGAGTGGCGTCACTGGTTGGAGGGAGCCTCGGAGCCCTTCCTGGTCTGGACGGATCACAAAAACTTAGAGTACATCCGTTCGGCCAGGAGGTTAACATCCAGGCAGGCTCGCTGGGCGCTCTTCTTTGACCGTTTTAACTTCACCCTTTCGTACCGGCCGGGTTCTAAGAACGTTAAGCCAGATGCTCTCTCCCGTCTGTTCGGTGGCTCGGAACCCGATCGGCCCGAGACCGTTCTCCCGGAAGGGACGGTGGTCGGGGCGGTCACCTGGGGCATCGAGCAGCGGGTGAGGGAGGCCGGACGAGGGGTGGAGGTCCCAGAGGGGTGCCCGGTGGGTCGTCTGTGGGTTCCCGAGGCATTGCGTTCTGATGTCATCCGGTGGTGTCATGAATCTAAGTTTGTCGGCCATCCTGGTGTTCGGAGAACGTTGGCAGCCGTCCGTCAACGTTTTTGGTGGCCCGCTATGGGTCCTGACGTCAGACAGTTTGTATTAGCCTGTCAGGTTTGTGCTTGTAATAAGGCCTCTCATCAACCACCCGTTGGTCTGCTTAAACCTTTGCCCGTGCCCTCCCGCCCCTGGTCACATATAGCTCTTGATTTTGTCACTGGCTTACCGGCGTCTGATGGTAACACTGTTATACTGACGGTGGTGGATCGCTTTTCTAAAGCGGTCCATTTCATTCCCCTGCCCAAACTCCCTTCTGCCAAAGAGATGGCTCAGGTTCTGATTAACCACGTTTTTAGGTTACATGGTCTTCCTACTGACGTGGTTTCAGATAGGGGTCCTCAGTTCATCTCCCGTTTCTGGCAGGAGTTTTGTAGACAGATCGGCGCCACCGCCAGCTTGTCTTCTGGTTATCATCCGCAGACCAACGGTCAATGTGAACGGGCTAATCAGGATCTCGGTCGTACGCTCCGCTGTCTGTCGTCTCGCTATCCGAACTCCTGGTGCCAACAGCTCCCCTGGGTCGAGTACTCCCATAATTCTCTTCCCGTTTCCTCGACCAATCTGTCTCCGTTTGAAGCCGCTACCGGTTTTCAACCTCCCTTATTTCCCTCACAAGAACCCGATGCAGCGGTTCCGTCTGCTTTAGCTTTTGTCCGAAGGTGCAAACGCACTTGGAAAAGAGCTAGAACCCTATTATTACAAAGCTCCAGACGAACCAAGGCTGCGGCTGACCGTCACCGGCTCCTCCTCGTTATATCTGTGGACAAAAGGTTTGGCTTTCTTCCAGGGATCTGCCTCTTCGCGAGTCATCTCGTAAGCTGGCTCCGAGATTCCTTGGGCCATTCAGTATTGTCAAGGTCGTCAGCCCAGTGGCAGTTAAGCTTAAGTTACCTCTTTCTCTTGGTCGGGTTCACCCTGTTTTTAATGTATCCAGGGTTAAACCAGTGATTTTTGCCTCCATTAATCCCCCTGTCTCTACCCCCAAACCCCCCGCCCCCCAACTAGTGGATGGTTCTCCTGCCTACTCAGTCAGGAGATTACTAGATGTTCGCCGCAGGGGTAGAGGTTTTCAGTATCTTGTGGACTGGGAGGGGTACGGTCCGGAGGAGAGGTGTTGGGTACCGGCTCGGGACATTCTGGACCCCGGTTTGATCGAGGATCTCCGTCGACGACAGGGTGAGTCCCTCCCTGGCCCGTCCAGTGCCGGCCGTGGGGAGGGGGTACTGTCAGGATCCCAGTGTGATTGGTTGTTCTTTTTGTGTGTTTACCTTTTGTGTTCCTGTGTGCACTCTGTCTCCTCCCTTCTCGTTATCCCTGATTGTTTTCCACAGCTGTTGTGTGTTTCCCTCTATTTAAGGTCCAGGTGTGCTGTGTTCTGTGCGCGTTCGTTGTGTTTCTCCTGGGTGTTTGCTGCCATGCTGTGTGTGACTATTGTTGGTCTTTGATCGGGTTTTCTTGTTTTCCACTGTGTTTTTCCTCCAGGACTCGGTGGGAATTTGTTAATTCCTTTGGCTTCTGCTCCCTCTCCCGGTATTTTTGTGAGTACACTGTGCAACGCTTTCTTGTGGATTATTTCCTTGTGGACTAGTCGGATTCTTCTACTGTCAACGAGTCTCGTTTTTAGACTGGGGCTGACTACACCTTGAACTTGGTACTGTACTCATCTGTGAACTATTGATGTTTTTCCTCTGCTCTTCGGTGTGTCTCGTTTTTAGACAAGATCCGTTTGGGCGATTTACGGTGCTCCTCACCGTTCTGGACTGTTCATCAACATCTGAATTCCTGAGACCTGTTCTGGATTATGTATCAACATCTGAGTTCCTGAGATTCGTTCTGACTGAGCATGAACATCTGAGTTCCTGAGATTCGTTCTGACTGAGCATGAACATCTGAGTTCCTGAGATTTGTTCTGACTGAGCATCTACATCTGAGTTCCTGAGATTTGTTCTGACTGAGCATCTACATCTGAGTTCCTGAGATTTGTTCTTACTGAGCATCAACATCTGAGATCCGTTCTGGATTGAGCATCATCATCTGTGTTCCTGAGATCCATCTCGATTGAGCATCAACATCACAGTTCCTGAGACCCATTGTGGATTTTGACTCTTTCTCTCTCTTTCTCGCTATTTATTTTAATAAACTTTTACTTGCATAAGATTCCCTCCGTCTCTGTCCTCACATACGGTAAATCACATCAATACAGAAACCAGACAGACCAGGAAAATGACTTTAGCCAAATTATTTTCTTAACTTGCAGGAAATTGAATAAATGTAGATGAAAGAAAAAAAAAGAGTAAAACAAGACGATTATAACCACCAAATAAATGGTGTCTTTCCCTTTAAGAAATGCATGTTTGAGCTCCTTTGTGGTTATTTTATCTAATTATGTTTTTGTTGACTTTGTTATTGAAATGGTCTTTAATAATAATATTAATATTGATTTATTTAAATTATTGGGGCTTAGTTTATTTAAATTCTATGTAAGTTTGAGGTCTCTTTCTAACTTCTATTTTGGAGCTTTGTTTTTACCTTGGCCGAGTTAGAACCCTTAACTCACACAGGAAAATACAATTGCAATAAACAGATTTGAGAAAAAAATGACAGTTTAACTGAAAATAAAACTTGACAGTAATTCACTGCAGATTAACAGATCAGTTCAGTGCAATGTTGAGGCGATTGATGTTCTCAGTATGTGCAATATAAAGAAAGGAAAAAAATAAAGTAGTCATTTGAATCCAAGAGATGAATCAAATGAATGCAAAGTCTCTTGGTGGACTCGTAGTGCAAATGGCTTGTAGTGTAATGTTTAGGCGACTGTAGTGATGTCCGGTTCGCGAACGAATCGTTCTTTTTAACCGGATCTTTATAGTGAACCGGTCGAACCAGTTCACCAAATCGAACTGAATCGTTCTAAACGGTTCGCGTCTCAAATCAGGGCTGATCCCACAAGTTACTGTAGTTATTAACTTTCTGCCATCAGTGACAGTCTCTCAAACTAGAAATAAAACGAATATCTTGAAGTAGATGCTGTAACTCCAATCGTTAGCTGAAGTGAGACATGTTTTGCTGAGAGATCTGATGAACTCACGAGCAGCTGATACTGAGCATGCGCGTGTAACCGAACGTAGCGGTTCTCGGATCCTCGGATCAGCAGTACAGAATCAAAAACCGTTTCTGTCGGACACGTTCGATACAAGGGGGTAATCTAGCGCTCGGAAAGCGTTCCAGGGGCTGCCATTGCTAACCAAGCCATCACCTGCTGTTAGCATCCCATTGACTCCCATTCATTTTTGAGTCACTTTGACAGTGAATAACTTTACATCTGAGACGTTTAAAGACTCCATTTGTCCATTGTTTATTTCTAAAGAAACACGACAATGCATAAAAGGCTCCATTACCTTGTATCTTACACTATCGCCCCGCAGAAGCTGTTTTTGTAAAAATAGGCTAACGATTGCGTCATAACCAACGCGACTCTGTCGCACAGTTGAGAAATTACCGTATAGACCTGAGGAGACGCTCGCAGGCAATCTTTAGCTGTCTATGAGACAGTCGGGGGGACGTGGAGACATAAAGTCTGATAAAGTCAAGGGGGAAGAATGGGGAGAAGCCCATATAGTGAGCCAAAAGCAACGGGAGAAAATATTTAAACAACGTGATTCAGATTTCACTTTCCACAACTACTAGAAAACCTACAGCTGTCAGACAGGAGGCTCACGTCACATCTACGTCCTCAAGCTCAGTCTGAGCCGGCGCAGTTCGCTCAGCCATCAGGAAGTGAGTGCCCCTAGGTTGACTTCATTATTTCGCCGTTGACGTCAATGGGGTCGCTCGGTCCATTTCTTTTTTCGTCTATGGTTCGATACTGAGAACCGATGAGCCGCTGAGCTGCGCATGCGTGTTATTTGTTCAGAGGAACGAAATGCAGGTTAAGTGTATTTAAAACTATAATCACGTTTGGAAACATCATAACAAAGCTGTCACTGTATTATTTTAAAGTTTTGGAAACAATGGATTGTAAAACGGTGAAATTAAACATTTATTTGTTGTATCAATAATGCATGATATTTTCAGGAACAGCTTTTATCTTATTTAATTTCTAAATCGATACACATTTTAAAATGTAATCAAAACAGTAGGTTTGATATAGACTACTCAGCTTGCAGCAGTTCGCAGCTCAGCACCCTATGCTCAACACACACACACACACACACACACACACACTGATACAGCGGTTCTCGAGTCAGATCGACCGGTCGCAACAGATCACCGGTACAGAATCGAGAACCGTTTCTATCGGACACGGACGATCTTTCGGACATGTTCGATTCTGAGAACCGGTGAGCTGAGATACTGAGCATGCGTGAGAGCGTCGCAACCGAACTGTTTCTCTCGGACTGGGACAGCTGATGCTGATAATACATGAGCACGGAGGTGAACACTGAGGATTTGTGTAAGTAGGCCTATTATGTCAATGTACGTTTATTTAATCCGTGTGAAACATCAGAGTTTGCACGACAGTGACAGTCTCTCAAACTAGAAATAAAACTAATATCTTGAAGTAGATGTTGTAACAATTGATCAGTTCGGTTTGGTGAACTGTATTGAGTGCTGTTACAAAACATAAATGAAAAAATGTTTCCAAGATGATGATGATGACAATTATAATTATTACTATACTAAGTTTTGATTACAAATACTTTATATGGATGTGTTTGAATGTATTATCATCCGCCGGGATGATAGAAATGACGTCATTACGTAAAGACGTAAAAGAATCGGTGATCCGTTTTTTTTAACCGGATCATGGAAACGAACTGTCCCAAAGAACCGTTTCGCGGAAAAGAACCGAACTTCCCATCACTATTATCCTCCTGAGCTTTGATTCGTCATGTGACTCATCTCCACTGTGATTGGTTGTCAGTGTATATCAAAGGTACATCACAGATATTAGCATTTCAATAGGTTGGCAATTCAACATTATTTAAGTCAATGAAATACAGTTATTTACTGTAAATTTAACTTAAATCTACAGTAGTTCTGGCGACCACAGCTGCCGTTTGTTTTACCGTAAATGTTATGGGGATTTTTTACAGTGAACTCTTAGGTCGGCCTCTTGTTTTGAGCCGTTGATTCAGGGAACAGTGATTATTTAACACACACTCCACTCCAAACGCCGTCTTCATTTCAAAAATACATTTAGTTTATTAAACACAGCCAAGCATTTCTAAATTCAGTTCATATTTCAAGAAATTAAAATCCAAGCCAAAATAACAAAGTGCTCAAAAAACTGTACTCACCCTGCCCCAGATTATATTTATGCTTTTCTTTTTAATTTATGAAAGTTGTAGTTTACTGACCCATGCTTGAGACGGTCACACCACAGGACAATTCTGAGATTGGGCTCAAAAATGTAAAGAATCAAAAGACAAAGCAATTTTTATAACAACAGGTCCATAAGACAAATAAATGTTTAACCATTCACTGCATTTTAAATTATGACAATAATTAATTATTTAATTTGTACCATATCACATCAATAACCCATTGATCTGGAAGCAGAAGCAGATTTAACTGTGATTTTCTGCTGTAATAATCAGTTTAACTGGTAAGATCCTCAGAGGGGAAGTTGTGCAGAAATTACCTAAGAATGGAAAGACAGTCTCAGTGAAGGACGTCCTGAATGTGAGTAAATGTGTGTTAGTTACAGGATCAGAGAATGACACTGTTCCTCTGTCATAGTCCAGCTGAACTCTCACACGCTGAAGCTTCACTTTAACAGGAAAGACAGTGATGGGTTGATCTGGGGATTGAGAGAAGTATTCGCTGTTCCCGTACCCCACACACCAGACATTAGAGTCAGAGAAATCCTCTCCCTTCCTCTGGTTTGATGCTGTGGTTATTCCAAGAGTCCAGCCTGTACTGTCACCGACCTCCACATCCCAGCAGTGTGTTCCTGAGTTAAAGCCCTCAGATCCCAGGACACACAGATACGAGTCAAACCTCTCTGGATTATCAGGAAGTGTTTTATCTCCATCACTGTATGACACACTGGTCAGATCAGACGAGAGTGTGAGACGAGGATGTGCTGTGTTTGGATCTAGAGTCAACGGAGCTGCAAAGAGAAGAACATCAGATTACAGGATGAAATATGATCAGAAATGTAAATATAAAACACATATAAAGACTTTCTATTAATCCTGCTATCATGACATATATTATTATTATTAATATAAAAGTTTTTGTTATTACTGTAAATATATATTAAATTATTATGGGATCTCCTTCAGTGCTTTCAGAATCTTTTCTTATTTAAATGATTTTGTTTCTATATTTTTCAGATATATTTTAATGACAGCATATTTATTAATCAAAAATGTATTATTTTATTCATCAAAATAAACAGAAACATGTTCACACTTTGCTAAAGTGATTGTCTTGAACAGGTATTAAATAAAACATTATTTTAGCTAAAGTATTTGTATTAATACTGTGCCTTTTGCCCCATGTGTGGCCCTCGTCACCTCATACATTTGACATATTTTATAATAAAATAAACCACTTTTATGATTTATTTTCACACAAAATCTGTTGCTCCATAAATGTTCAATACAAACCTGTATATTTTTCTGTATATCATACACTAAAGGAAAGAGATCATAAATCCTGCTATCATGACAATGGTCTGTCAGTTTCTGTCAGAATGGATTGAGGCTTCAGGTTTAATATCATATTCAATAAACACTATTGTATCCTAATACATAAGCAGAGACCATGAGGAACAGACTTCTGTAGTCATTATGAGTTCACTGTATGATCTGATGATCTTCTGAAATACAGTTCAGATTCACTCAGAAACTCGAGTGATTATTAAATATATTTCTATCGGATGTTAATGTTGTGTGTGTTTCTATCTGAAGGATGTTTTGCGCTGGTGTCAGATCTGCTGAGACTCACTGTGTTGGACAGTTTCCAGCATCTTCTTCCAGACTCTGGACCGCAGGTTACCCAGATAACGGGACACATCAATCAAAGCTCCAGAACTCATCCGTGGATCCGGCTGTGGGATCTGGACTCTGGAGGAACATTCAGGAGTCAGAACTGCAGTGAATTTGAGTTCAGATCCACTGAGAGAAGAGATACGAGCAGCTCACTCACCTTTCCATTGAGGCGTTAAAGTTCTGGAAAATATAGAGTTTGAAAACATGTTAATATCTTATCAAACACTCTCATTGTCAGTGAGGCTCAAGTTGTTTTATGCTCAAAGAATGAAGCCAGATTGATTGGTCACCTTTAGAAACGAGACGTCATTGGCTTTCATCATCTCCTCCATGTCTCTAATTGTGTGTGATAGAGCTGAGATGTGTGTGTTCATCTCCTCCAGCTTCTCCTTCATCCTCTGCTTCTTCTGCTCCTCTTCCTCCCTCAGTGCAGTGATTGTAGCTTCTTCTTCATCTCTGAGAAACTGATGAAGCTTCTCAAACTCTTCTTTAATCTGACGCTCTGTGTGCTCAGCTTGAGACTGAAATCACATCACATTCACTTCAGTCAGCTCTGTGTGAACACACACTCCACTAATGTCAATAATAAACTGTGTGTGAATGTTGAGTGTTTAACTCTTTACACATCCTCACCTTGATGTGTTGGATTGTTTCATCACACTCTCCTTTCATTTCTTCTCCATGTTTGAGCTTGTTTTGTAAGGACGTCAGCGCTGTATTAAATTCCTCCTACAGGTTAAGATGAAAATCTGTCAAACTAATGAAGCAATAAGGCAGGACATATATTTTTGAAGTTTTTAACTGTAAACAATGAACATCAAGAAATCATGTTTTTGCCAAACAAATGTTTTTTACCCCACCCCATAATCCCCCCTCTACTAAACTTTACACTTGGCACAATGCAGTCAGGCAAGTCCCATTCTCCTGGATTTTTTTAGGACATCACTGGGCAGGATGTGAAATACATTTTTTATTAAAGAATTTTTTTAAACAGATTTTTTTTTTCTTCATCCAAATCGAAACACTTAGAAAATACCGGGATATTTTTTTTTTTTGGGCTATATCGCCCAGCCCTAAGTGGCGGCTGCTTTACTCCACTGCATCCCACGCTTTGCATTGCACTTGGTGATGTAAGGCTTGAAGCGTGGAATATTTAGTAGTGAGGAAATGTCAGGAATGGACTTATTGCACAGGTGGCAACCTATCACGGCCCCACGCTTGAGTTCACTGAGCTCCTGAGAGCGACCCATTCTTACACTAATGTGTGTAGAAGTATTTTGTTGATTTATACACCTGTGGCCATGAAGAGACTGAACACCTGAACTCAGGGATCTGAAGGAGCGGCCCAATACTAACGGCAATATAGTGTATTTTAGTATCAAACACTTTTGGTGTGTCTTGTAATAAATCACATTTGAAAAAATATGAATAACCCATGACATATCTATTTTTTCCAAACATGTTTGTGCTGAACATTAGAGCAGTTGAAGCTTAGTGGATAATTTTATATCAGTATTAAGTCGTGGAGATTTAGTCTGAGCAAAAGTAAATAGGTTACTATTCTATTGTATACACAAATATTACCGTGTTTATCACTGTATTTAGCATTAAATGAGAGACATTTGTCTTACCTTGTAAGATGAAACCACTTCACTGATGGGTCTGAATGTGTGTTTGGTGTGTTTCTCTGAGTCTCTGCACACTAAACACACAGGCTGTTTGTCCTCCAGACAGAAGAGTTTGAGTTTCTCACTGTGTAAACTGCAGATCTCCTCAGACTCTGATGAACGCCTCTCATTTCTCTCCTTTATCAATGAATCACACAAGTTTTTTAACTCTAGATTAACTGGCGGTTCTTCTTTTGAGGATCTTCTCCTGCAGACGGGACACTCCTGAGTTTCCTGAGTTTTCCAGAACTGTTGCAGACACTCTTTACAAACACTGTGACTACAGGACAGAAAAACAGGAACCTTGAAGATTTCAAGGCAAACAGGACAAGTAGGATCTTCCAAAGATTTTGAATCCATTCCCTCGTCTTGTAAAAGATCCAATAATCTACAATTTACTTTCACTTTCTAAACTTTGCTTGGAAAAGTAACTAGATATTACAATACAAATCTAATTAAGAAATAATAAAAAAGGCTAATATAATGTGTCCTCCTCTGTTCTTCTCAATACCGACTCGTTTTAGCTTTCAGTAAAAATCAAAGCAAGATATAATAAGACTGAAAACGGGTTTGTAATATGGTGGCGTTTCTGCTGTGACATAAACCCAGTGGTGGGCCGGCCATTGGAGACCCTCGCTGCAGCCTGCGGTGGACGTCCAACCCCGCCCACATCCAAGTGTGACGTCAGAAGCCACGCTCATTCCTGGATACGTCACATTCTCGTTGACATTGAAAAAAACGATTATACTACTAGATTAAAAAGTTCGTCGAGAAAAAACTTTACGTTGGCTTGGGAGAGAGTCGATCAGAAAGTTTGAAAAGGTTTGAAAAGCTTAAAGTTTGAATATTTTTAGTTTAAAGTAGTTTAAAGTTTGACGTATTTGAAGTCAGTAGATAGATAGATAGATAGATAGATAGATAGATAGATAGATAGATAGATAGATAGATAGATAGATAGATAGATAGATAGATAGATGTGGGCCAGTGACAAATAAGGTTTTCAACTGATAAAAAAATCAAATAGGCCTAGCTTAAAACTGCACATCACAGTAGTTATTATCTTTATGGGACGTATTTATTTATTTATTTATTTATTTATTTTACTTATGACTGAAATCTAAATTATAAACAATGCATTTAAAGCAGTTTAACTGAGAATCATGTCAACACCAGTCAAAATGTCATACAGGATAACGTTAATGCATTTTCTATGATTAAAACTTTTCAAATCAATAATACTTAAGGAATATATAAAGTGATTCAGTAAACGATGTGTAGAGCTCAGAAAAAGAACATTTGCACAACAATTTTTTTCATTATATTGTGATTTCTTTAAACATGACCCTACTTGTTCAAGTTCTTTTCTCACATTTTAACACTGCGATGTGATTTAAAATGCAAAATGTCTGAAAATGTTTTAAATGACTCGGTATCATGTTATTATTGTTTCCTCACCGCCATGAAGTGAAATAATGTAGCCTATTTCAATGATTTAATGTCAGTGTTGGACTCAGCTGTGCTGCTTAATATTTTTTATAACCTGCTGTGATACTCTTTTCAAGATTTTTTGATTAATAAAAAGTTTAAAAGAACATAATATTATATTATATTTCACAATATTAGGCTACTACTTTTTCTGTATTTTGTTTAAATAAATGCGGGCTTGATGAGCATAAGACACTTCTAGCAAAAACATAAAATATCCAAACTACACACACACACACACACACACACACACACATTGCCCCTTGGATGACAGCTGGATCAGACCCAATACACTGGGGCCCTGTATGTTTAGGGGGCTTCTGAGGGCTGATAATTTAAACAACCAGAAATGGCCATATAAACATGCAGCGACATCTCTGCATCCCCCTTAGTGGGGCACCCCTCTCTCTTTACGCTGGTAATGCTTCCGCCACCTCGCATCGACCACCTTCTTCAAACCACTGGCGTAGCCAAGAATCACAATGTAGGTGGACCCAGGGAAAAACAAGTGGGCCTAGCCTAAAATGCATCTGTTATGAAAATAAAAAAAATAGACCAACACTACTACTACACCTGCTTGAATACACCACCATTTAACCAGAGCACGCCTGTATGTCATCATAAGCTGTGTTAAGAACATAATGGTAAGAGCAGCTTTAGCATGCACCACACACACACACACACACACGCGCACGCATGCACGCATCTGACAGACGCAACTCAACACTATCATCAAATCAGCACAACAGTAGTGGATAGTACAGTAGTGGACAGTTTGTAAAAACAATAATGCTTGTCATAGTTTGGCTCAGTGGACACATAAACCATATAAAATAAAGAAACAGTGACCAGACAACTACATAGTAGAAAATGTATTTCGCCTTACTTTTGATGATTATAACAGGAGACGACGGGGCTTAGAGTTGAACACTGAAATTGCCATGTTAATCTTGGACTAAATCGGCCACCGTAGGAGTAAAAACAAAATCAGAATTGAGAGGAACAGAAACTGTTATTCACTGGATGGTCATATAGCTTTTCACCGCTAGATGGGGGAAAATATCACACAGTGGAGCTTTAACGCAATTTCAACATTGGGAAACGCACACTGGAGCTGCTTTTCTTTGAGGATAAGCATTCAATTTCGAGGCGAGAGCTCATTAGTCAGGGAGCAAAACGCAATAAACTGAATGTAACAAAGTTTGTAGATGGGAAGGAAGGAGGCGGGAACCGGCGAACATTCAAAGCTTTAATTCAAAATAAATAAACAAAACGAAAGTAAAACCGCGGGCAGCCCCTCACGGACGACTGCCCGCAAATACCCACAAAATAAAACGTGGGCAGCCCCTCACGGAGGACTGCCCACACAAACATAATAAAACTTAAACAAAACTCAACATAAAATCCAGGCCTGGTCCTCTCTCGTCTTCCGCTGCCTTGGCTCCTCCTTTTATGCTCCCGTCCCTCTACTGCGAGACGAGACCGGTGTGTACTCATTACCACTCGTCACCGGCCCGCTCTCGCGGTCCCTCGTCCCGTTGCTTGCCACACCACATACCCCCATCGCCCCTCGCAGGCCGGGGGGCACTCCCGAGACTGCGCTATACCCCCCCCCCCCTCCCGGGGGGGAATCACGCCGGCCGCGGCGCCTGGGGTGAGGACAGAGAGGCGAGAGAAATGGAGACGGGAGCACGAGGAGCTAGAGAACGAGAGAGGGGAGAGAGGGAAAAAAGAAAGAAAGAAGAAAAAAAAAATCTGGTCCGGTTCCCTGACACACTGCCGTTCGGCCCTCCGCCCGCCGAGAGGCTCTTCCTCATGGTGCTGTGCGATGGCACTGGACGCTTGGTGGACAGCTCGATCCTCCTCCGCCCCCTGGCAGCCGGCTGTGACCCCTATTTCTGAGGGACCGGGCAGCGAGCCCCGCGCTCCCTGCTCCTCCCCTATCAGGCGGACGGCAGCAGGCTCCGGCCCAAGGCAAGCGCGGCGACTCCTCCGCTCCCTCTCGGACGGCAGCCACCCCACCTCGACCCCGGGGCACGGCAGCGAGGTCTCTGTCCCACCTTCCTCGCTCCAGCACCATCGCCTCCCGCGCTGCCCGACCTCCTCAGCACCGCGATCCCCCTCAGCAGCGAGGGCTCTTCGACAGCATGTCCCTCCTTCCCCCTGGGTTTTGGCACCAGTGTAACGATGTTTGTAGATGGGAAGAAAGGAGGCGTTTTAAAGCTTTAATTCAAAATAAATAAACAAAACGAAAGTAAAACCGCGGGCAGCCCCTCACGGACGACTGCCAGCAAATACCCACAAAATAAAACATGGGCAGCCCCTCACGGACGACTGCCCACACAAAGATAATAAAACTTAAACAAAACTCAACATAAAACCCAGGCCTGGTCCTCTCTCGTCTTCCGCTGCCTTGGCTCCTCCTTTTATGCTCCCGTCCCTCGGCCGCGAGACGAGACCGGTGCGTCACGCAGCTGGCACTCATTACCACTCGTCACCGGCTCGCTCTCGCGGTCCCTCGTCCCGCTGCTTGCCACACCACACTGAACAAGTTCATCATCTAAATGCTCCTGCAGATCTTCAGAGTATTTTTGTACGAGACTCCGACAGGATCTCTTCAGTGGGCATGTCTTTTAGACGGGTTAAAAAGCCCCAGTAGCGGCAGGTTTCTTCGTATGCATTACACCTTCTCTGTAACATGCTGGTCAGGTTATCAATAATGACAAGGAACACATCTACACAAACCTTTTCACTGCCAGTGAGGATGTGATCAGGAGTTGTAGATTCATCTGCTCTTGTTTTATTTTTTATTTTGCGAGTGGTTGCGGTCCTGTATTCTTGGGTAGCAGAAATTAGTTTGGCTATCATCTCCAACTCTCCAAACTGTTAACGCAAATTTTCTACAAAAGTTGCAAGTGACCGAAGCATTTCTACAGCTGTCACTAGATCCAAGTGTACTTTCTGAAGAACGGTGCTCGTTTTCTGAATGTTTTGCAGAATCTTGTTCCATAATATGCATAAAAATGCAGTCTCACGGTGAATTCGCAAGAGATTGAGCTTAATTTCGAGTAGCAGGGTTTTGACTGTCGTCTGCGGACAAGTTAAGCAAGACATCCAATAACTTTTGGCAAGCAAAGGGCTTTGGTGGCCTGCGCGTGAGCGGCCCATCGGGTGTCGGATAGTCCTTTTAATGTCTCTAGGCGACCGTTTTAGTTTGATTCAAGTCCATCCATAATGACTTTCCAACACCTTGGGGATGCCGGAAAAAAAATTAAAACATGACTGTATGAATGCAAAAAATGAAAATGTTTCACTGCAGCAAGTAACACTGTTCATTCCAACACGGTTCAGTGAATGAGCAGCGCAGGGTATCCAGTCAGCTAATGGGTTCACCTCCTGAATGTGAGCCCTCAAACCCCGATAAAGACCAGACATGTTAGATGTGTCATCATAACACTGGCCCCTGCAGTTTTTAATATCAAGATTCATCTCATTTAGGATCCATGATAAGGACTAAAAAGTGAATCTCCTGTGTGACTGAATATCGGCAGAAATTTTAGAAAGCGTTCGAATACTTCCCCTTCTGTGGAAACGTAATGTACCACAAATGTGAGTTGGTCGTCATGTGCTAAGTCGGGGTGGAATCAACTATCATGGAAAAATATTTAGAGATCTGTACTTGAAGAATTATTTCATCTTGAACTCTCTGTCCCATCAGTGCAATAAATTCCTCGCATATGGTGTTAGATAGATAAGATGTACTTCCCCTCCCCTTATTTCCATATTTTCTCATATGTTCTGCAAGAAAAGGGTCAAACTTGCTAAAAAGTTCAAGTTTCCCTAAATAATTGCCATTATTTCTCCCCGGAATGCGAGGCCGCGTTCTGACAGGAACTTTATCACAGCAAACACTCATTTTAGGACTTCTTGCCAATATTTTTGCTCGTCTTCACATTGCTCTTTCAGTTCTGCGTCTATTCCATGTGCCTGCGTTCGTGCCAACCATGTAAGCATGGCATTTCTATGAGGCAGACTTGATTCATGTTCGCGCATGCATGTTTCCGATCACAGAAACGGAGTGAGAAAAAGAACTTGCAGACTGCCCAAATAATCGACAAAAAAAGCAAAACACGTTTCCAGTCGAAGGAGAATAAACAAGCCATTCTCTATGCACAGCTTCACCATTACGCATAGAGCAAGTGAACAAGCTTTTGCTAAAACACCTCTTCTGGTTTTTGTAAAATCGCTCTGATGCATGGAATGGTGCGTCTTTATTTTGACACAACAGGGATGCTTTCACCCCCTTACTAATCCAGTAACAACGCAATTGCTCAGTGACAGCAGGGCCCCAACAAGCAGCATCAGTGGGTGTAGTATGTTCTTTAATTGGAGAAAACTGCAGGCCTGTAGTATCCGTTGCATCATCACCTGATTCAGAAGTGCTGGTCGAAGGAGGGGGTATATTCGGTATATTCGGCGGCGGCCTACCTAAAGTGGGTGAGGACGAGAATGTCTCGATAGATTCACAAAGCCTCCGCGGCTGATGTTGTAGCTGATAGGGAATTAGCCTCATCGTCTTTGTCAGCAGTGTCAATTTCTGTGTTCTTCTGATTTTTTTTAAAAAAGAAAGTCGTAAGCTTGGGTATTTTTCTCAGAGTTTCTTCATTTCTCAATTTTTTCTGTGTCTGCTCTTTTCTCTTTTTAGCGCCACTGTCATATTTTCTTACATTTTCGTTCGACATGTTGAGGAGATGATGTACTGCGTGCGTGTCCTGTGACTCTTGATTCGAGTGTGTGACAACTGTGTTTAACGTACGCATAATTACCTCGATCAAAAAAAAAGTTTATAATGCAAAGGAGAATTGTCTCAAGTAGAAGTTACAAGTAGAAACAGAATTTTTAGCAGTAGTGCGTCGGCCTCAAGTTTGGTCTTCCCTGAGCTTTCAAAAAATTCAGCAAGAGTCTCTAATATAGGACCCAAAAGTGTCAGCACTTTACTCACGGCAGTTACCCACGAGCTCCATCTGATTTCATAATGACCTCTCTAGCCCCAAATTCATTTTTCCGGCCGCAGCGATTGCTGGATTTCCATAAATCTAGCATGTCGATGAGACCCCGTGATAAAACTATGCAAGTGACATAAAAAAATGTTGATATGCTAGGAGAGCTTTGATGCTGTGCACAGGACGAGGTTAAAGGGTTAATCCAGCGATTAGCATATGGCTTTGTATCAGTAGAAACTAGGGTTGCCAACCGTTATGTATTATACGGAATCGTCCCGTATTTGACACATAAAAGTCTTGTTCCGTATTTCTGAGAATCAATTCAGTGCAAATCCATGACAGACATTTTCATTTTTTTTTACTGTTAAAATCAGTCATTTTTTGCAGTGTGCGGTAGATAGGACTACTAATTTCTCCCCATTTTTCTATGACCAGCGTAGCGTTTTTAACATCTTGGAACATCATTAGAGAATGCTCTTTTAATTGGTCGTTTCAGTCATTGTGAGTCACATATCGTAGCAACCATAGATAATAAAGGCTAGATGTCTTACGGCGGAGTCACCATCGTCATCACCGGCGGCCATCTTGTCACAGGCAAGCTTTCTGTCGGGCTCAGTGGAACCTGATGTAAGATGAGTGATCTGTACGAACATAAATACTTCTATCTCGCTGAAATCTTGACGGATTTACAAATGGTTTGGTTTCTTACAAATGTTATTAACATGGCTACAAATCTGGCTGCTTTAACACGTTGAAAATGCAGCTTTTCGTTTCGATAAACGGGTTAATCGTGCAGCTTGTGTAAAAAAACAATATTCTAGCCGCTATAACTCTGTGCCACTACTTCACACAATTATTCTGCTTGTTTCCTGAGGAACTACAGGGTCTCAGCTTTCTAAATAGGTAAGGCATTTGATGGTAGGCAAAATTAGGTTGGAAAAGTGATCTCTGAAGTAGGCACAGTGCAATGAAGAGGGGAAAATCCTAGTAAATTGCGTTTTTGAAGTTAAAATAAACTAAGTTTGCATGTTTAATTTGTTTATTCTTTTTTAAATATAAATAATTTTATTATAATAGTGATATTCTTATTATAAAGTGTGTGTGTGTATGTATATATACATTGACCTCCATTGGCCAATAGAGCGCACGAGACATCTAGCCTTTATTATGGATATCTATGGTAGCAACGATGACAAGTGACAACAGCTGGAAATGTAAAAATGACTACCTCCGAGCAGCCGACGAAAAAGAAAAAAGCACAAAGATTTAGAATTGAATGGGAAAATGACTACCCGTGGCTGGAATGCGTGAGGGACAATGAATACAAGGCCAATATTCCATTGTATATGCACAATATTCCATACAAGACCATAAGCCGTTGTGTTTTTTCTGTTTGTCACGGTGGAGTGTGTGATATTAAGAAGCATGCATCAGGCGATAATCACGAGGAGCGAGAGGCTGTGGGCAGAGGAGGGAGCGATGTTAAGGCTCCTTGTCCATCAGACGACTCCAGGGGCTGATATGGTAGGCTATGTAATCATGTGGATTTTAAAACTCAAATATATTTGATAAGAAGGTCACCTCCTTCAGGCTATTTCTTCTTCAATCACTCCGGCACTCACTCACATTGTCAACACTTCTCTTCACACGGGAACCTTTCCCACAGCATTTAAGCAGGCTCGGGTAACCCCACTGCTTAAGAAACCCTCTCTGAATCCAGCACTTTTAGAAAACTACCAACCGGTATCCCTTCTGCCTTTCATTGCAAAGACCCTTGAGCGAGTTGTGTTCAATCAACTCTCTATGTTTCTTGAACGGGACAACCTCCTAGACAACAACCAATCCGGCTTCAAAAGCGGCCATTCGACCGAGACTGCCTTGCTCTCGGTAACTGAGGCACTGAGACTGGCAAAAGCAGCTTCCAAATCCTCAGTGCTCATTCTGTTGGATCTGTCTGCTGCTTTTGACACAGTTAACCACCAGATCCTCCTGTTGACACTTAAGAAGACGGGGATCTCAGGTACTGCTCTCCAGTGGTTCAGGTCTTACCTCTCTGGTAGGTCCTACAGGGTGTCATGGAGAGGTGTAGTGTCTAAGTCACATCATCTAGCTACTGGGGTTCCCCAGGGCTGGCAAGTCTCCTTGGACCACTTCTCTTCTCCCTCTACATGTCATCATTAGGTTCTGTCATTCAGAAACACGGCTTCTCCTATCACTGCTATGCTGATGACCCTCAACTCTACTTCTCATTTCAACCAGATGATCCTAAAGTCAGTGTTCGTATCGCTGCCTGTCTGACAGACATTTCTGACTGGATGAAAGAGCAGTCTTAAACTCAATCTTGCAAAGACAGAATTACTTGTTTTCTCAACCAACCCAGCACTTCATCAAAATTTCTCCATTCAGCTTGGTTCATCGACCATATCTCCATCAAGGACAGCAAGAAACCTTGAAGTTGTGATTGATGACCAGTTAAACTTCACTGACCACATTACTGCAACAGCCCGGTCCTGCAGATTTGCTTTATACAACATTAGAAAGATCAGACCCTTCCTATCAGAACAGGCTGCACAACTCCTGGTTCAAGCTCTTGTTCTCTCCAGACTGGATTATTGTAATGCTCTTCTGGCTGGGCTTCCAGCATGCACTATCAAACCCTTGCAGCTGATCCAGAATGCAGTGGCGAGAGTGGTCTTTGATGAGCCGAAGAGAGCGCATGTTACGCCTCTCTTCATCAAACTGCACTGGTTGCCAATGGCTGCTCGCATCAAATTCAAGGCACTAGTTATCGCCTACAAAACAACCACTGGCTCTGCACCAATATACCCAAACTCACTTGTTCAGACTTACACACCCTCCAGAAGCTTGCGTTCTGAGAGTGAGCGGCGCCTCGTGGTTCCATCGCAAAGAGGCATGAAATCGCTCTCACGGACATTTTCCTGGACCGTTCCCACCTGGTGGAATGACCCGCTGATCTCAATTCGTGCTGCCGAGTCTGTAGCCATTTTTAAAAAACATCTTAAGACACATCTTTTCCAATTGCACTTGACCAATACAGAATAGCACTTACTGATCACCACCGCAACGACCAAAAGCGCACACTCCTGGATCATATCTACGTCTCTCATCCGGATTTGTGCCTTCAGGCGGGTATGTTACATAGTTATCATAACTATCAAAATCCAGTGTTTTGTATTTTGCGTACGTGAGTTTTTGTTGTAGATGGCTATTGCTGCGCATTTAGCTAGAAGGCCATACCCATTGGGCCACTGAATCTGCATTAACGACAACAGCTGGGGCATCAGCCTTAGTCCTAATGGGTTGTTATCATAGCTATCAAAATCCAGTGTTCGGCATTTTGCGTACGTGAGTTTTTGTTGTAGATGTCTAAAAATAAAAATACAAATAAAATAAAATAAAAATTGTGTACTGTGCTAATTAATTGAGATTTCTTACAGCTCTTACAGGTTGTTGGCCTTGTCTGTTTCGTTGCTTCTATTACTCTCCCCTTTTTTGTAAGTCGCTTTGGATAAAAGCGTCTGCTAAATGATTAAATGTAAATGTAAATTTAGCCTCTGCATAAGGTAACGTTGATTTTTGAATATTCTTTTAATAATTCACAATGTCTCTGTAGCGGCTTTCCATTAAGCCGCTCGTTGGTAGTAGGAGTAAGTTTAGACGCGGACAAACAGAGTCCATGCAGACGGAGGTAAAATGCAAAGTGTCTTTGTTTATTGTGCTTCAATGATAAAACAATTGCTTCCAGTAAGCTTCCTGTTGTGTCTTCTTCTTTCCAAGCATTATAATACAAATAACAAGCCCATACCTTTGCTACTGTTTACAATCAATCATAACTATCAAAATCCAGTGTTTTGTATTTTGCGTACGTGAGTTTTTGTTGTAGATGGCTATTGCTGCGCATTTAGCTAGAAGGCCATACCCATTGGGCCACTGAATCTGCATTAACGACAACAGCTGGGGCATCAGCCTTAGTCCTAATGGGTTGTTATCATAGCTATCAAAATCCAGTGTTCGGCATTTTGCGTACGTGAGTTTTTGTTGTAGATGTCTAAAAATAAAAATACAAATAAAATAAAATAAAAATTGTGTACTGTGCTAATTAATTGAGATTTCTTACAGCTCTTACAGGTTGTTGGCCTTGTCTGTTTCGTTGCTTCTGTTTGCTTCTCTGCCGTGCGGTCGAAAACTGTGAGCTTCCCCACTACCCACTGACAACACCTGTGTCTCATTACTCTTAGCTCTTCACATCCCATCCCAGAACGCCACCCAATGGACAAATGTATAACTACACACAAATGGCTTCAACACACCGGCCCCTTAATTGATTATGACATACTGACATAACAATTACAAATACATACAAATACGGAGCCATACATTATTCAAAGTGGGTACTGAAGTATATAGGAAACAGTAAATTTAAACCCCTATTAAACTACTGTATGCCCTATCTAGTCTGTTGACTCTAATAGAAGGCACAGCTTACTAATTGGACGGTTCAAGATGTTACTTTTAGTTTGAACGTTTACTGAACGTACTAAACCTTTTTTGTCTGGAAAGGTCTCAACCACTCTTTCAAGTAGCCATGAACCACGTGGTGCTGTAGAATCAGCAATAATCACAATGTCTCCAGAGGTAAAACTCCTACGTTCTTTGCTCCACTTTTGTCGTTTCTGCAACAAGGGTAGGTATTCTCTCACCCATCTTTTCCAGAAAAGATCAGAAATATATTGCACCTGTCTCCATCTCCTTTTTGCATACACATCAGATCTTTCAAACAACCCAGTTGGCAATGTAGGATTTCCTCTCATAAGCAGAATGTGATTTGGTGTGAGGGCTTCCAAATCATTAGGATCATTGGATAGTTTAGAGATAGGTCGATCATTCAAAATAGCTTCTGCTTCACACAAGACAGTTTGCAGTGCTTCGTCGTCCAATGTTTGTTGTCGAAGGACTGCACAAAGAATTTGTCTCACCATTCGAATTACACGCTCCCATACACCACCAAAATGAGAGCCTGCAGGAGGATTGAAGCTCCACTGAATCCCCTTCTGCCGTAAAGACCTTTGAATCCTTTCGTTGTTTAATGCAGTGAGAGCCTCCTTTAACTCCCGCTCCGTGCTGATGAAATTTGTCCCATTATCTGACCTCATATGAGAAACCTGCCCACGACGACATACAAATCTGCGTAAAGCATTAATGCAAGAATCGGTATCCAACGAATATGCCATTTCCAAATGGACTGCTCTGCTAGCCATACAAGTAAAAATCACTCCATAACGCTTTGCCTTACTTCGTCCTCTTTTTACTTCAAAGGGGCCAAAAAAATCCACTCCAACGTTAGTAAAAGGTGGTAGGTCAGGGGTGATCCTTTCTATAGGAAGGTCCGCCATCTTCTGTTCACCTAACTTCCCCTTATACCGCCTACAGATGACACACTTGGAAATTATCTTTCTTGCAACAGAATTGGAATTCGTAATCCAATACCTATACCGAAGTTTGGAAAGCATCTGATTTCTGCCACCATGACCCAACTGTTCGTGAATGTCTCGAAGTATGAGATGTGACACATGCTGATCTTTAGATAACAAGATGGGATGTTTTGTTTCAATTGGCATAGCTGATTTAGCAAGTCTCCCTCCCACTAGCAAAAGTCCATCGCAACACAGGATCCAAGCTATAAACAGCACTGTTTCGTTTAACTTCCGCTTTTCCATCCTTGAGCTCAGCAATTTCCTCTTGGAATTGTTCCTGTTGACTGAAACGAATAATGCCAGTCTCAGCCTTAGACAGATCCTCCACCGTCAAGTTCTGTCTGCTCAGAGATAGTTTAAATTCCTGCAATTTTGCATCTACAGCAACACGGTCAATCTGCTCCAAGCCCAACTCCTTTCGTTTGCGACTCAGTTCCATCAGAAGTTTCTGCAGTTTCAAATACCAGGCCACTGCAACTTTCAGACGTTTCCATTCTGAGAAATAATGAATAAGTTTATGTGTGGCATCTTGTCCATTCTGCAAACCCACAGCGTTGACATTCAACTCCCTTTTAATCTCTGGGTCATCAGTCAAACCCAGATCATTTGTGGAAAACAGTGTGTCACTTGACCTCCAGAGAAAACTGGGACCATCAATCCATCGCCTATTACTCAAAAAATGTTCCACCTTCAGTCCACGAGATGCATCATCTGCTGGATTTTCTTTACTGGGAACATATCTCCACTGGTGAGGTTGTGTTGCATCTCTTATAAAAGACACTCTATTAGCAACAAATGTTTTAAACCGCTTGTCCTCGTTCCTAATGTAACTAAGGACGGTTGTGCTGTCGGTCCAAAAGACAGAATCTTCCAATGAAAGTTGCAGCTCCTCCTTCAGCATGATGTCAACCTTGACAGACAGAACAGCTGCTGTAAGCTCCAAACGAGGTATGGTCACTGGTTTCAACGGTGTTACTCTAGCCTTGCCCAGCAAGAAAGCCACATGTACCTTGTGAGCACTGTTCTGCATCTTAAGATAGGAAACTGTGCCATATCCAGTCTCACATGCATCAGCAAAGTGATGTAAACAAACATGAGTGGGCAGCCCAAAATCCATGTGTTTAAAACATCTGCTCACCTGGAACTCTGCAACTCTGTCCAATTCGAAAATCCAATTGTTCCACTGATTCTGGAAAATTGATGGAATGGCGTCATCCCAGCCCAAGTTCTGTCTACACAACTCCTGCAACAGTACTTTAGCAGGCAGAATAAGTGGTGCCAGAAACCCTAAAGGATCATAGACAGAGCTTACCACAGACAGAATGCCTCTCCTAGTGCATGGTTGATTTTTCAAGGAAATCTTAAATTGAAATGTGTCAGCTTCCACACTCCACTGAAGACCTAAAGCTCTTTCAACAGGCAATTTGTCTCGATCCAAATCAAGCTGCTGTATATCCTTCGCTCTGTGTTCTTCAGAAACTGACTGCAATACTTTGCGACCATTGCTGATCCATTTTGTCAAATGGAAACCTCCCCTTTGACAAAGCAATGTGAGATCCTTAACCATAGAGTTGGCCACTTCCTCAGAAGAGACGCTCTTCAGACAGTCATCTACATAGAAGTTGTTGTTGATGGTATCAATAATCTCTGCCGAAAAGTCTGCTTGATTGTCCTTTGCAGTCTGTTTCAAAGCATAACAAGCGCAGCTTGGAGAAGACACAGCTCCAAAAAGATGAACGGTCATCCTGAATACAATGGGTTCTCTATTCAATTCTCCATCAGGCCACCACAAGAAACGAAGAAAATCTACATCTTCCTTAGCCACTTTGGCTTGATGGAACATTGCTTCAATGTCAGCCATGAAGGCTACTGGTTCTTGCCTAAATCTCATCAGTACACCAACCAAAGAATTGGTAAGGTTAGGGCCTTGCAACAGTTGACTATTAAGCGATGTTCCTCTATATGCTGCTCCACAGTCGAACACAACTCTCAGCGAGCCCTTCCTAGGATGAAACACTCCATGATGAGGAATGTACCAAACTTTACCATCCACACAATCTAGTTGGTGAGCTGGTACCTTCTCAGCATAGCCTTTGTTTACAACATCGGTAAGAAATGTAGTATACTGCTCAAGAAACCCTTGGTTTCGTTCCAATTTCCTTTTCAGACTTTTTAATCGTTGCTTAGCAATACAGAAGTTGTCAGGTAACATGACATTATCAGTCTTGAATGGTAACTTTAGGCTGTAATGACCATCCTGGAGCATGACTGTGCTGTTCATTATGTCCATGAACCGAAGATCTTCCCTTGACATTTCTCTCTTATCAACAATTCTTTCGCTGAAATCATGGTTGAAATGATTGTTAACCAGCTCTTCCAACTTAACAACAGAAATTCTGTTAACAATAACAGCAGAAAGCCCAGCTTCATTCTTGTGGTCACCATGTCCTTCCAAAGTCCCATTAACGACCCATCCCAATAGGGTCTTAATGGCAAATGGTCCATTACCATGACTGTTTATTATTTCATATGGTTCAATCACCTTAGCTGCATTTGTTCCAATCAACAAATCAACACCTGCTTGAATGTATGGCATCTTAACCTTGTCTAGGTATGACCACTTGGATAACTCCTCTTGAGTAATGATGTTTTCGAAGTTGACCGGCATCTTCTGCTGCGTATATACAGCAGGAAGAGGGAAGAAATGGTTGGAACTTACACCACTGACTTCTAGTCCATCAAGAACATTGCAGGACACAGACTTCTCCTGACCCATGGTGCGAAGAAGTATATTTACCCTCTTTCCGTTCATATTTAGCTCTTTCATTAGATGATCCGAACAAAAGGTAGCTGAACTTCCCGGATCGAGAAAAGCATATGTCTGCACCACCCTGTTACCTTTAATAGCCTTTACTTGCACCGGTATGATTGGCATTAAACTCCTTTCCCTACCGGCCCCTGTATGACCACAAGTTTGAGCAGACACCTTCGGTTCCTCCTTGCGATATATGTGCAGGATAGTTGGATGGGTTCTTTCGCAAACATCACAAATCAAACGCTTGTCACATTCTTTACTCAAATGTCCAATCTTTAGACAACCAAAACAAATCCCCTTGGTTTTCAGGAAATCAATCTTGTCTCTCTGAGTCCTCTTCTTTAAAGACAAACATCTGTCCAGTGGGTGCTGATTTGAACAGAACAACCAACCTCCATTATTCTTAGATACAGAGCAGTATCCTTGTTGTGATGACACATTGCTAGTCTTTTTGGTTGGAACATCAACATCAGTGGCAAAGCTACTCCCTCTAAATGGTTTGCGTACTTGACTCTTGGACTTACTTGTGCCATACTTGTCCTGGATATCTCCAAACACAGGATCAGACGCCATCTTGACCTGTTTTTCAACAAACTGGACAATGTGAGAAAACCTTGCTCTGCCTTGACTGGATTCCATGATCTCGCACGCCTTGGCTCTCCATTGCTCTCTGAGCTTGTAAGGCAACTTTGTTACAATGATTTTCATATTACTAGGCATGTTGAGTTCTTGCATATATGAAAGTTCCTCCATTGTATTACAACATGTGCGTAGAAACAATGCATAAGACTGTAAACCCTGCACATCTTCAGCCCTTAAAGCAGGCCAGTCCAAAGCCCTTTCCAAATATGCAGTAGATACCTTAAACTCATTACCAAAATGTTCTTGTAGTAATCTTTTGGCCATTGTATAGCCTCTGTCTGGGGCCATATGTTGGCAACTGCGGACCAGGTCTTTAGGTTGTCCCCTTGTAAACTGTTCAAGAAAATACAAACGATACCTTTCGTTGATAGTTTTCTCCTCAATGCCCTGCTCAAATGCTCGGATAAATGACATGTACTGCAGTGGGTCACCATCAAAGACTGGGATCTCCCTTTTTGGTAAGATGCGAGGATTTACATGCTGTTGAATAAGATGGTTTGTTAGCTCCTCTTGCTTTTTCAAAACTTTCAACAGGGAATCACCATGAGGAGGAGAAACATGTGGCACCTGATGGAAACCCATATTGTCTTGTTGCACTTGAGCAGAATAATGGAAATCAGGTCTTTCAAATGTGTGGGATGTTTGTTGATTTTGCCATCCTTTCCTCTGACTCTCCTTTACAGCTTGTGAAGCAGAGACACCAACTGCCCCAGCTGTACTCACTGGTACATATGCATTAGCATTGGGGTTCAAACACTTGCTTCGAACAGAATCAGAATTCAGGTTATCAGTTGCATTCATCACCCTTTTTTCACTCTGCTTTGATTTTAAACTTGCACTGCGTGAACATTTGCTTTGGTCAGACCTTCGCATCACAGCGATCTTTGCGGTTGAAGCTGCTATTTGAGCATCCAACTCCAATTGTTCCTTTTTCCGTCTCAATTCCTCCTCCTGAGCTTCAATGGCATGTTTGGCTTTTAATGCACCAGCCTGTGCCATAAGTGCAGCCTTCTCAGCCTCCACCTGAATGCACGCAGATGATACAGATGAACTCCTACTGCTGCGTGAACTGTGTTTACTACGTTTGGTGGCAGCATGAGACACATTTGAGACGCTGTCTCCAGGACCAATGTCACTATTTACATCACTCAAATGAGAGCCTTTCTGACCTTTTGCGGTGCCTGATAACCATTTATTCACACGTTCAGTTAATTCATTATTTGCTATCATCTTTGCTTTAAACCATATTTCATGTTTTTCGGCTTCATCAACAGGTAACAGAACCAATAATGACTCATGTGCCTCTTTAGCTTCTGCACATAACCTATTAAAATCTTCAAAGGACAAACGTACCTCAGGTTCATGTTCTTTGTCATCATGAATTAACCTGTTAATAGTTTCAAGTTGTTTTTGAGCCTTATTTAATTTAGCCTTTCTTAATTTTTGCAACGTGTCAAGTTTTTCCAGTAAAGCTTTAGATGTTAATTTAATAGGTCTTTTCTCTCTTTCAGACTCCTTTTCAACATTAAACAGGTTTTGATTTGATTCAGTATCCCCTACCAAATTCATACACTTTTCATTTTCCATTTTACAAACAATTGTGAATCAACATACAATTTATACACAAGCAATGTCCGTCAGTCTTTGGCAACCAATGCATTGGAATTACGCTTGATACGATTGTGTGCACACATAATATAATATGGCCATTTGTTGTTGCAACAGCAAACGTACCTATAATCCAGTCGATCCAGATGAGCGCGCAGCAACAAATCCAGCTGGCTCGAATTCAACTGGCTCTTTAGACGCGCAGCAACGAAGTCTTTATCCAAACGAACGCCGTCCCTTTGTCCGTCGAAACAACTGCATTGACTTTTACTCCAGTGTTGAATCAGCGATGTTCAGCAGCAAACACTCCCACGCGAATACAACAGGAATGAAGCAAAGTTTTCGACTTTGTGTAGCGGCTTTCCATTAAGCCGCTCGTTGGTAGTAGGAGTAAGTTTAGACGCGGACAAACAGAGTCCATGCAGACGGAGGTAAAATGCAAAGTGTCTTTGTTTATTGTGCTTCAATGATAAAACAATTGCTTCCAGTAAGCTTCCTGTTGTGTCTTCTTCTTTCCAAGCATTATAATACAAATAACAAGCCCATACCTTTGCTACTGTTTACAATCAATCAACCCTGTTTGCTTCTCTGCCGTGCGGTCGAAAACTGTGAGCTTCCCCACTACCCACTGACAACACCTGTGTCTCATTACTCTTAGCTCTTCACATCCCATCCCAGAACGCCACCCAATGGACAAATGTATAACTACACACAAATGGCTTCAACAGTCTCACTTACATTACACAACTAGAGTAAAGCAAATTAATTAGGTTAATTGTTTGAATGTGCTCCTTCCGATAAATATAATAAAACATAATTAAAAGTAGTCTTACATGCATGAATTAGATCAATGCTTTTTGTGAACACTGAAAACATCATGATCATGAGTAATAAACCATAATGTATGATGATTTACTCACCTTAGTTAATGTTTTAATTAAGGCGTTGTTCATCCATGAAGTCATGAATGAAAGACGTTGAATTCCTTTTAGTTCCTGATGATTCATGAGATATTAATGCATGTAGTAATGCATGAATTCATGATAATTCATGTACCCTTACCGCAAAGTGTTACCCAATTTTGTTTGATTCTATAATGCATTTTACTGAACATGAGTATTTACAATGCAAATCCAAATTATTTTAATTTACTGACAGTTACTTAAATATTGTCTTTTCACTTTATTAAAAGGTCCTGTTCTTCGCGATTCCATCTTTCAAACTTTAGTTAGTGTGTAATGTTGCTGTTAGAGCATAAATAATACCTGTACAATTATAAACCTCAAAGTTCAATGCCAAGCGAGATATTTTATTTTACAGAAGTTCCCTTTCGAGGCCTACAGCGAGCGGCTGGTTTGGACTACACCGCTGCACTTCCTGCTGTGATGACATCACTAGAACCGTTTGTTGACTAAAGCTCCGCCCACAAGAACACGCAAAATAGGGGGCGTGGTTCTTTTGCTCTCCCACGTGGAGAAGAGCGCGCATTCAGCGCTTGCATCGCCCCGTTATGGTAAGAGGCGGAATCTTTCCGGGCAAAGTGCACTAAGCTGCTGTTCAATCACAACACGGAAGCGCTGGCCCAATCAGAACTCGTTACGTGTTTCTGAAGGAGGGACTTCATAGAACAAGGAAATCATCAGACCGTTTTTAGGACAGAGGAAACAGCGCTGTACAGATAAGTCAATTGTGTGAAAAATACTGTGTTTTTTACACGCTAAACATGAACTCATGTTATATTGCACACTGTAAACATAATCAAAGCTTCGAAAACACGCGAAGAACGGGACCTTTAAGATCAGATTCTGCAGGTAAAATTACAAAAATAAGATGACTTGACTTGGACTTGACTTGACCTACTACAGGACTTGACTTGACTTGACATACCCTGTGACTTGACTTGACTTGCCTAGGAAAAAAATACTTGGGACTTACTTGAGACTTGCACATGTGTGACTTGGTCCCATCTCTGATAGTAGGTAAAATATACACAAATTACATAAATACATTCAAACATATATAATTCTGGTTTCGAAAGTAGTCTTACATGTATGAATTAGACCAATTTTTAAACATAGAAAACATCATGATCATGAGTAATAAACCATAATGTATGATGATTTACTCACCTTAGTTAATGTTTTAATTAAGGCGTTGTTTATCCATGAAGTCATGAATGAAAGACGTTGAATTCCTGTTAGTTCCTGATGATTCATGAGATATTAATGCATGTAGTAATGCATAAGTCATGCATTAATTAATGCATGAATTCATGATAATTCATGTACCCGTACCCAAAGTGTTACCGATGTAGCAAAAATGCCTATGAGTTTATTGTCTCGGGGAATAATTAACTCACAAGTGATTTAATATTCAATATTCATGAATTTATGAATATAATTTGCTAGTCGTTTATTACGTATTAAAATTTTCCGATAAGGAAAAATGTTTAATTAAATACAAGTAACCCTTTACGGAATTGCTTGAAATTATCTTACTAAGTTTGTCCTGCAAATTAGTTATAGACTTTCAAATCAATTCTCAATAAGGGATTACTGCTTTACGAGCGCATAAGAAACATTAACTTTACTGATCAGGACAAATCATGTTTCATATGTTCGTACAGTTTACTTTACTAAAATAGTAGCATAAGCAGTTTAGGTAACGTTAGATCGTAAGTTTCATTGACTTTGTGTATGTAGAAGAATAACAGATTCCATTCATTAAATGTCTTTTGGAAGTTTAATAAACACAGACTAAAAATAACACTACAATTCACACAGAAAGTACATACTAAATATGCATAAAGAGAGTAGAAATATAGATAGCAAACGAAAGAATATGGTACATAAACAAAAATAATGAATAGAACGAAGAGAGAGAGAGAGTGGGAGGGAGAGAGAGACAGAGAGAGAGAGAGAGAGAGAGAGAGAGAGAGAGAGAGAGAGAGAGAGAGAGAGAGAGAGAGAGGCAGTTTCAGTTCGTTACACAGAGCCCTCACGGAATTAACTTGTCCCAACGGGAAATAACACGACCCTTTTAACAGCAGTTTGGATTTTAGAAATAAGAATACTTGGTTTAGTTTTGGCTTCTCGCGTGTGTTCTGAGTTCCAATGTCCTGCGTGTCCGGCGGTTCTTTCCGAGGTCGGTGTGGAGCGGAGGGTCTCTGGAAGTGGGCTGCGTTCTCCCCTCTGAAGAAATGCCCTCAGGGGCTAGAAAGTTGGTAGATCGCTCTGAGGCGTTTGATGCGACGCAAGAGAGAGAGAGTGTTCTTTCGAAGTTATGGAAGTTCCTTGATGGTGTTCAGTGCCTTTGTCCAAGGACTGAGTAGCGGAGCGCGCTGACTTTAAAGGAAACAATCCCTCTGACTTCACCTCTTAGCCAGGGCCGAAGCCTCATGGCAAGAGGTGAGCTGGCTTCAGAGGACGGGCGGAAAGGTCCGAGGACCAGTAGAGAAGAAGGAAAATCGCAAAGAAATCTTTACACTTGTCTTTTAAGACAATTAATCCACACCCCTTCTGGGTTAGTTTACCCAATCCAGAGTGTGAATTCTGAGCAGGAAAAATTCTCTTTGTCTCGGTTTACGACCTGCTTTGCATGTTTTATCAGGTGTCGTAAAGGGTGGCGATTTTATACAGTTTTACTCCCAAGTTTGCTAAACATATTAATGATACATTTCATAATCCTATTCTGTGCATCGTTGATTAAGACAAAGAGAGAGGAATATTTAGATATCAAACACATTGGCCCTCATTTATCAAAAGTGCGTACACCAAATTTCCAGCGTACACCTTGCGTACACCCAAACCCACGGTGACTTTGAGATTTATCAATATGGACGTTGGCGTACGGCACGCTCAAATCCTCCGCCAGCTCAGGAGGTGGTGTACGCACGTTTGAGTTAGTGCGAAAATGCGCAGAAAAACAATTCCTAACACCACAAAACGCACTGACAAGATATGCTATATGACCCACTGTTAAAAACCACAACAACAACATTTAGTGTTTATTTTTGTGTAACATGAACGTCAATGTTTCATTTGTGTGACTTTACCAAAGTGTTTGATCTGTAGGCATATGTATTCCTCCAGTCGCGAGCCTGTGCGCTTTATCTGACGGTTCAGGCCCGCGCCTGGCCCAGCAGCTGCGCACGGACTGGGACTAAAATAATTCAGACTGACAAAATAATAAAAAGGGCCTTCTTCTTTTAAATAATAATAAAATCAATAAAAACGGCATTTTCTTCTAAATAACAAGCGTCATTAAGAATAATAATCATAATAATAAGAAGAAGAATCTTACAAATTGTCATGTAATTATTAATGTGAATGAATCTTACTCCACATCACATCATCATCACTATTGTACACCCCAATACATGTTCCGTGATACGAAATTAAATGCTAATTGTTTCAAAACGTGCTGTAAAATAATGCATTGTGATGGTAATTTATCATCCAAACAGCTATTTAAACTGCTGGAGTGCGCTTCTCAACCCCCACACTAACAGTAGCTACTCGTAATTTGGGTCCATATTTTGTTTTTGTGAGCGCCTTTAATCCCACTCTTTAAACTCCCAAATAAAACAATTTCGGGTTTTTTCCACTTCCCTGGTGATGGTCTCGATGGGCGCATCTCAATCATCTCAATAGTTCAGTAGTCAGAGCACTGATCAGGGAGTCAGCCCATTGACTTATGTCCTAATCAGTGCCCTGACTAAGTGGACTAAAGAGATGATTGAGCGCGCCCGATCTCCACGTCGGAGAAGTTTCGTTTCTTTGCCGTCTTCTGTTTGTCCATGGCGTAAAATGAGGGCGTGTGGGAGGCAGAGACTTGAATATATAGGGGCGTGTTATTCTAATGACGATCGTTTTCAGCCGCGGGATTTATCAAGGGCAAGTAATGCGTACACCTGGATTGCAGAGGTACGCACAGCTTCATAAATCAGGCGGTGAGAGGAGTGTAAGCATAATCTTACGCCAACATATACACCCGTTTCTACGCAAGATTGATAAATGAGGGCCATTATGGCTGGGAGATATTAAAGCAGAGATACATTCTTCCACAGGAATACAAGCATTTAAAATGAACTTACATTGTTTATACATCATGATTACGTTGGTATGACCTAAGGAGCATGCATACACACAAAGATACATCATATACAGTCTAGAATAGTCTTAATTAAAACTTCATAAGGAAAGTGTGTGTGTGTTTGTGGGTCTGTGTGTATTGGGAGAATCTTGGCATCTCTCTGTCTGAGAGAATGTGAGGGGGGGGGCAGGGTTCAAGTCATGTGATCTGATAACAATCTGATTGAAGTTCTCACAGTTTTCCAAAGATGCTGCCTGTCTCATTTCAATTCGGCCACAAACCTGTCGAAGATGTCACTTGCCCAGACTCGTTGGCATCGGGCCCCTAATTTATATGTGGCTAAAAGCTATCCACCCTAAACATCAGAATTGACTCATCTTTGATCCTGATGTGAGAGAGACCACAGACGCTACACCGAACTTTGTAATATACATTAATAAAAAATTCTCATTAGTATTGTAAGAAAACACTCATTTTACCTGTTCAAAAACAGCTCTGTTTTCAGCAAGCCGTTGTCGTGCATATGGCTTTAAATGCTAATGAGCTTTGCTCACACCGCCCCTCTGTTCTGGGGGGCGCTTTCACTCTTACACACACACACACACACACACACACACATGCACACACACAAATATATATGAGTGTCATATATATATTGTTAAAGAGGTGAACTAGGATTGTATTCTAAGGTGGTTCTAAATGTATCAGCCTTCCTCTTGGGGTGTCGATCAGGACACAGGAATGGATTAAAGGGGGGGTGAAATGCTGTTTCATGCATACTGAGCTTTTTACACCTTTAAAGACTTGGATTCCCATCCTAAACATAGACAAAGTTTCAAAAACTAATGTTGGACGTTTGATGGAGTATTTCTGTGTTAAAAATACTCCTTCCGGTTTCTCACAAGTTTCGGCGAGTTTTTTTCGAGTATGGGTCTACTTGACGTTAAATAGAGCGGAAGGTCCTTGTATGGGCTGTACGGGCTCTTCTCCCGGAAGGGTGCGCGCGCGCGTGACTAGAGGGAGAGAGAGGAAATGCACGCTGTAAACAGTCTCTCAGGTGCAGATCCAGTCGTCCGTGAACACTTATGTCGTGCCGCGCTCCACTTTATTCCTATGGGTGACGTCGAGCGACTTCAACGCTTCAGCACAGCATTCCGGGAAGGCAGCGCTGCATTTGAACCGATTTGAACGCAGAAATGACGGGAAGCTTCAAGGCATCGCTTCAGTCGCGTCGCAAAGTGGATTTCCACGGTCACTGCTGTCACAGGACTTCACCAAATCATACCAAAGAAGTGTGTTTTTGACAGAGCGGTCCTGCTTTGGAAGATGCCGGTGAGTAAATCAACTTCAAATGTCTCTGCTATTGGCTACCGTCGCATGAGTAAACATCAGTAAACGATACGATCGCGTGCTTCGTCATTCAAATGCGCTAACGGTTACTCCATTGTTGTTCTGTATAACGTTACACTATTCTGACTCTGACGTGCAAAACCGTTTTGCTTGCTACCTCTAAGGTCTAGTCACATACAATAGTCCATAAACCGAATCATGTCCTCATAAACTGCACACAAAGGCCCCTAAATACAGTACATACCACAGAGACGGACATCCTGATGTTGCCGTTTCTCCTGTTCAATTTGATTGTGGATCATTATCTGTATTAGCTGAGATAGATGGGTTTCTCCACGCTTGAGGACGTCACCGCTTTGCGCGCTTGTCATTCTTTAGCTCCGCCCACATGATACGCCTCCAGGCGCTCGGTTTTTTCCGGAAAGACTCGGTACAGCCCATATTTCTTTTATAAATATGATAAAACTAAAGACTTTTCGGAGATATGAAGGATGCAATACTACTCTATAGGTACTCAAGATTGACATGAGATTGACTGAAACTGAGTGTTTCACCCCCCCTTTAAGGCAATAGGATTCAATCAAAGGGGTTTATTAAACACTGCAGAGGCTTATACAGAGGTACATAGGTGGGAAGTTGTTGTGTGGTTCTACAATAAAAACATAAATAAAGAAATAATCAGCATAACATGACTTGACTGTTATACCAATTTAACCCACACTGTAGGCTGCATCACATTACACTATACAATGTTATTGTATACATAACTATAGTATAAAGTATTAACTTTCAGTGTAACAATACACTACAATATAGCGCTGTCATTTATGTAAACATAACCAGCATGTAGAACCGAAACTGTATGTATACAGGCCATGAATATTTACACCGCACCCTATATAATCCTCCCCTAAACGTGACATAAATAATTATATATTCATATCAACATAGTGGCATGAATAAACATATGTGAAACTGGGCTAAATATCACAAACTGCAATATAAGAAGTGTAAACACCCAGCGCGAGAATGCACCGAACGCACCAGGATTCTGACTGACTGAAATTCTGACTAACTTACTAACAGCGGTAAAAATACCAAATTGACCCGCCTTTCCAACATTGCCGCCCCAAAATGTATTGGTAAATTTGTCCCGTGGGAAACTATTTCAGGGTTTCTGTTATTGGTCTTCACTTCCCGGATGTCCAATGTCTTCAGGGATTTCAGGAAGCACGATCAGACGAGCTATGGGCCGAGTATACATTCTGTCTTTTATCTGTATCTCTACTGTTCTGACATGGCCATCGGCTCCTGGGAAAACTTTCAAAACCCTTCCAATCTGCCACAGGGAACGAGGTAACTGGGGGTCAACTAATATGGCTACAGTGCTGGGTTCAATGTCCGGTGATGGTCATAGCCACTTTCCTCTCGTCTGCATTGCAGGTAGGTAGTGCCTTATGAACACCATCCAGAACCTGCCGGCTAATACCTGAGAGTGCCTCCATCTTCGCTTTGTGAGGAGTTCAGACTCCGGATACACCACTTGGGGTAAGGAACTATCCGGCCGCCCCATCAACAAGCAATTTGGTGTAACTGCGTCTAGATCGGCCAGATCTGCTGAAACATATCCTAGGGGCTTAGAATTCAGGATGGCTTTAATCTCAATACAAAACTGTCCAAAGCACTCCTGTTTCTGAGCCTAGCATTGTACGAAGGGCAGTCTTTATTGACCGGATCTCCCTCTCCCACACACCACCAAAGTGCGGGGAGGCCGGAGGATTGAAGTGAAAACTGATCCTTTGTTTGGCTAACAGTTGTTGTAAATCTGGACTGAGTTGGCTGAAGGTTTCCCGGAATTCCGTCTCTCCACCTCGGAAGTTTGTGCCCTGGTCAGAGTACAGCTCTGCAGGCTGGCCACGTCGACCAATGAACCTTCTTAGCGCCATCAGGAAGGCATCACTGTCCATGGAGGTTAGCACTTCTATGTGCACAGCACGGGTGGTAAGGCACTTGAATAGGAGACCCCATCTCTTTTCTGTCCAGCGTCCTAAATTTGACCACCAATGGCCCAAAACAGTCCATTCCTGCTGAATAAAATGCAGGCTTAAACAATCTCAGTCTTGGAGGGGGAAGATCAACCATCTGTTGGGTCGCTGGCTTAGACCTCCACTTACAACACTCAACGCATGCCCTTTGGTGCTTCTTGATTGCCTCTCTGCCTCTCAGAATCCACATTCTCCTGCGGAGCTCAGCAAAAAGTGTCATAGTCCTTAATAAGTAGCTGAGTGTTCGGATGATGAGAGTCGAGCAGGATAGGATGCAGTGTAGCTGGGTCAAGGTCCTCTACCCATCTCAGTCGTCCTCCGGCTCAGATGAGCTGGAGTCAAATTCGGATGCAAGACACAATAAACGACTATTGGAGTGAAATGGCTTGTTAGAATTCAACAACTGGGGTGAGAGGGCCACTCCTCCTGAGGTTGCAATAGGAACTTAGGACCGGGAAGCCATCTGTTGGGGCCGATAAAGTCTTGCAGTTTCTTGCCCCGAGTCAGGTCATCAGCAGGGTTTCCTTCAGAGTTTATGTATCGCCATTCTGCCTGGTTGGTCAACTCCTGAATCTCTGCTACCCAGGTACCTACAAAGACCTTGTACCGGCAGGATTCGGAAAGGAGCCAGTGGAGGACAATAGTGGCATCAGTCCAGTAGGTGACCTTGTCTATCTTCAGAGTGAGCTCAGTGGTAAGTAACTTTGCCAATTGTGCACCCATCAAGGCGGTGCAGAGCTCAAGCCTCGGTATTGATTGCTGCTTTCGTGGGGCCACTTTAGATCGGGCTAGAAGAAAGGCAAGGTGGAGTTCCCCCTGGCTACCTTCAGAACATAGTTAAGCAACAGCCCCATATGCCTTCTCGGAGGCATGACTGAAAATATGAATCTCCCTGCTTACATCTGAATGATCCATATAGGAAGGATTATAGCACCTAGGAAGCGTTACCTATGGTACAAATTGAAGCTCCTCTTCCCAGTCCATCCATGCTTGCTGAAGCTCACCAGGGATTCGTGGATCGTCCCAGTCCCGGTGTTTTACCCAAAGCTGCTGCACAATTACCTTGGCTCGGGTAGTATATGGCAGAATGACTCCCACGGGGTCATATTGACTCGCCAGCACCCGGTAGATGCTCCGCATCGTCAAGGCATTGTAGGTGACCGGTCTGTGTTTAAACCCAAGATGATCCAGCTCGCAGTGTCAACTCAGGCCCAAGGTCGAATCTCGTGGGTCAGCTTTGTCTTGAGAGGGACTCCAGCTTAGAGGACCTGGCTTCCGAAGGTAGGTGACTGACAACTTCCGTTACATTACTGGACCACTGTCTGATGTCAAAACCACCAGAGGATAAGAGGGGACGTAATTTATCTACCAACAGTTGTGCCTCATGGACAGAACTCAAACTCTGTAAACAGTTGTCTACATAGAAGCATTTGTCCACTGAGAATCTTACATCCTCGTCAGGAGTACTGTGCACTCCAGGAGTACTGGGCGAAGGATGCACAGCAGGGGCTGCACGTAGTCCCGAAGGGAAGGACTTGCCATTCATAAGTATTGGGAGGGTCATCTCGACGCAGGTCATGCCATAGGAAACGTAGGAGTGGTCTGTCCTCAGGCAGTAGCAGGACCTGATGGAACATCCCACGTATAGCCCCACTTATGGTCACACAATGCTCCCTGAACCGCAGGAGGACACCCAGAAGAGAGGGGCTTAGAACTGGACCAGATAATAAGGAGTCGTTAAGGTTTAGCCCCTCGTATTAGAAGGAGCAGTTAAACACTAGGTGTTTTTTTCAGAGGCTCCCTCTCCTTCATTCTGCAGCTTGATAGCAGCACCAGTCACCTCCAGCTTCTTAATCTCAGACTTATACACATCTGCCTTCTCTGGCGACCGAGCAAGCCTACGCTCCATGCCTCTGAGACTAGGCATCACTGCTTCCTTTGGAGCACAGAAGAAGGGAAAATCCTTCATGCGCAATAAGGGTGTTGCATAGCGGAGGATTCCGCCAACCTCGACCCTAGTAGTGTTGGCCTCCAAGAGACTGATAGCTTCTTGATCCTCTCTGGATCGGGTAGCTTGCTTCTCATAGCGGTAAGGTAAAGCATCAATCTGCCACAGCCTTTCAACATTCCTCTTCAACTCTAGTTCAGCAGGAGTGAGGGACAAGAAGAAGCACTGTTGTGGTGACAGCTGCTCCTTTAAGAGTCGTACAGGTCCTTGCAATGTCCACCTGAGCCTGGTCTGAATAGCTGCAGGTCCTCCAGAGGGACCCAGACGAACAGGGATATGGGAGTAATGAGGTTAGTATTGTCAGATCCAATAAGCAATAATGGGTGTACTCCTTCGAAAGACTGCAGGGGAAGGTTCTTCAGGTGCTGATACTTTTCCAGGACACTCAGAGGGTGAGAATGGTCTGCTAGACCAAGACTTTCAGCAGTAAAAACAGCTGAGATTCGAAATATTTTCTGCGGCTGAGTTACTGGAGAAATCTGGAAGGAGACCACAGCACCACTAACAGTTTGTACATCCTGACGGATAGTCCGCAGGGCTAAGCTTTCCAAAGGTCCATGGATTCCCAGCTTGGTGGCTGCAGGGGATAGGAGAATTGTCCTTTCTGAGCCATCATCAAGGATGGTATAGGTATCCAGGGTCTTGTCTTTGTGACGAAGCAGTACTCTAACAACCTTGAGCCAAACTTTCCTACATCCCATTGGTCTATCCAGATACAGAGTTCCAGTCGCTGTGTTAACCAGACAAGAACCTTCAACCACTGGTTTGGAGTTAACCTCATGAAGGACCTGCAGGTGCCTGCCTTTACAGATACATGGCTTCTTAAGGGTACTATTAGCTGCTGTGTGTGCACGCCCACAGCGCCAGCAGCGGTGATTTGCCTGGATCCAATCGGTTATCTGTTGTTTGTTGAAGGACTTGAAGGTATCACATTGAGGTAATGATCATTTTTGTCACAAAACGGACAGAAAGTTCTAGCCTGTCCTTTGGGGGTCCCTGAACCGGCTAGTGAAATCGGAGCTGGTCCAGTAGGTAGTTTAGCAGGGCCCTCATCCGATCCATGAAGTACAGTAGCAGAGCGCCCAACAGGGTTCGTCGTTCTCCCTCGGTTGGTCTTCTGCTCTACCCTCTGACGACGGTCTGGGATTTGACTCTCACTGCTCTGACACCATGCTTCATACTGCAACCATTCAGGGCAGTCCAAAGGGTTATACACTGCACCAGGATGACGAAAAATGTGCCTGCTGAACTCTGACCTCATTTCAGGAGGTAATTTGTTCAGCAGCCTCTCCACATGCAAACCGCACCTCAATTCAGCCTGACCCTCATGGCCTAAAGTCTCCAGCATACCGACTCCAGCATACCGACAAGGGATCTGATTTGCAAGGCGAAATTATCAAAGGCTGCTGTATCCCCTCTGCGAATATCGGGAGCATCCATCACTTTAGATATCCTTCTGAGGGCTTACTTGTAAGGTTGTCCAAACCTCTCAGTCAGAGCTGCCATGGTAGCACTATATGGGAAAGGTGAGTTCTGTTAGGAGTCGGCTACCAGGCGGGCTTCATCTAATCTCAAATGGTCCATCAAGATCTGATAACGGAAGAGCTCAGTATCATCAGGAGGCAAAAGGTTCTCCAGAGCAAGCTTTAGTCTGGTAAACTCACTAGGATCTCTTGTTATTAAGTCTGGGATGGTCGGTGTAGGACCACGGTAGGTTCTCTCTCTCTCATCGGGATGCAAGGTGGTAGCTCTGTGCCTAGGTGTCAGATACCTGGGTCCCCTTTTTGAATCATGGCCATAGGTACAGTACTCAGTGAGTGGTGGAGGTAAAAAGTTGGTAGGACAGATTCATCTGGATAGCTAGCAGGAATGGAGTTAATTAGGTGGATAAACTGACTGTGTAACTTCCTGTTTCGCAGGCGATCCAGTTTGCATCTGGTCTCTCATTATTTGCAGCTCACCAAACATCTTACCCAGGAAATCTACCAGCACATGTTCCCTTAGAGGCTCTTCAGCATTACTCTCTGGATGGCTAGGCAGACTAAAATGATCTCTATAGCCCACAGTTGGGGTAGGAAATGAGCTATAATCCCCTCGATGGAAAGACGAATCAGAGTTCACCGGTGCAGCAGCTGTGCTAGCCAACTGCAATGACTGCCGGGTGGTGAATGAGTGTGGACGTGGGGACGTGGCCTTGAAAGAGACTCAGAGCGCAACATGGTTTGCGAAGACCTGCATGCAGCATTACAGACAGTTTGTGGAGATGATTGAACCTCAGTCTCTTCCCAAGGCCGATGATAGGGGGAAGACTGAACAGATTGGGTAGAGGGCATGGGAACTCCAGATTGTGATCGTACTTTCACCAATTGTCTTTCATAGGAACGCTCTCTATTGAAAGCAGCCGACGACCACTCGTCCACCACGTTCCAGGAATACTGACTCAAGGAACTAGAGGCTCTGTCAGATAGGGAGGGAGAAATCAGGGGAGCATCTGATGGATCACCTCTTTGAAGCTCCTCTGCGGCATGAGCCCTCATTGGCTGGCTGATCTGTCTGCGTTGTGCAGCGGTGAGATCGTAGTCTTCAAGATAGGCTGGAGGGCGAACATGGCGTTGAGGTCTGCCACCATCTGCATTTACCCCTTCTGGTTGCATATTAAAGCTGATAGATCCTCTTTATCCAAGAGCAATGGCCGATCCGGCTCGAAGGACCAATTTTGTTAAAGAGGTGAACTAGGATTGTATTCTAAGGTGGTTCTAAATGTATCAGCCTTCCTCTTGGGGTGTCGATCAGGACACAGGAATGGATCAAGGCAATAGGATTCAATCAAAGGGGTTTATTAAACACTGCAGAGGCTTATACAGAGGTACATAGGTGGGAAGTTGTTGTGTGGTTCTACAATAAAAACATAAATAAAGAAATAATCAGCATAACACGACTTGACTGTTATACCAATTTAACCCACACTGTAGGCTGCATCACATTACACTATACAATGTTATTGTATACATAACTATAGTATAAAGTATTAACTTTCAGTGTAACAATACACTACAATATAGCGCTGTCATTTATGTAAACATAATCAGCATGTAGAACCGAAACTGTATGTATACAGGCCATGAATAATTACACCGCACCCTATATAATCCTCCCCTAAACGTGACATAAATAATTATATTCATATCAACATAGTGGCATGAATAAACATATGTGAAACTGGGCCAAATATCACAAACTGCAATATAAGAAGTGTAAACACCAGCATTCTGACTGACTGAAATATAAAAACTATATATATATATAAGATCCTCAGAGAGAGTAAGATCCTGGTAAGATCCTCAGAGGAGTTGTGCAGGCATTACCTAAGAATGGAAAGACAGTCTCAGTGAAGGACGTCCTGATTGTGAGTAAATGTGTGTTAGTTACAGGATCAGAGAATGACACTGTTCCTCTGTCATAGTCCAGCTGAACTCTCACACGCTGAAGCTTCACTTCAACAGGAAAGACAGTGACGGGTTGATCTGGGGATTGTGAGAAGTATTCGCTGTTCCAGTGCCACACACACCAGACATTAGACTTGAAGAAATCCTCTCCCTTCCTCTGGTTTGATGCTGTGGTTATTCCAAGACCCCAGCGTGTATTGTCACCAACCTCAACATCCCAGCAGTGTGTTCTTGAGTTAAAGCCCTCAGATCCCAGGACACACAGACACGAGTCAAACCTCTCTGGATTATCAGGAAGTGTTTTATCTTCATCACTAACCGACACACTGGTCAGATCAGACGAGAGTGTGAGACAAGGATGTGCTGTGTTTGGATCTAGAATCAACGGAGCTGCAAAGAGAAGAACATCAGACAACAGGATGAAATATGATCAGAAATGTAAATATAAAACACATATAAAGACTTTCTATAAATCCTGCTATCATGACAATGGTCTGTCAGTTTCTGTCAGAATGGATTGAGGCTTCAGGTTTAATATCATATTCAATAAACACTATTGTATCCTAATACATAAGCAGAGCCCATGAGGAACAGACTTCTGTAGTCATTATGAGTTCACTGTATGATCTGATGATCTTCTGAAATACAGTTCAGATTCACTCAGAAACTCGAGTGATTATTAAATATATTTCTATCAGATGTTAATGTTGTGTGTGTTTCTATCTGAAGGATGTTTTGCGCTGGTGTCAGATCTGCTGAGACTCACTGTGTTGGACAGTTTCCAGCATCTTCTTCCAGACTCTGGACCGCAGGTTACCCAGATAACGGGACACATCAATCAAAGCTCCAGAACTCATCCGTGGATCCGGCTGTGGGATCTGGACTCTGGAGGAACATTCAGGAGTCAGAACTGCAGTGAATTTGAGTTCAGATCCACTGAGAGAAGAGATACGAGCAGCTCACTCACCTTTCCATTGAGGCGTTAAAGTTCTGGAAAATATAGAGTTTGAAAACATGTTAATATCTTATCAAACACTCTCATTGTCAGTGAGGCTCAAGTTGTTTTATGCTCAAAGAATGAAGCCAGATTGATTGGTCACCTTTAGAAACGAGACGTCATTGGCTTTCATCATCTCCTCCATGTCTCTGATTGTGTGTGAAAGAGCTGAGATGTGTGTGTTCATCTCCTCCAGCTTCTCCTTCATCCTCTGCTTCTTCTGCTCCTCTTCCTCCCTCAGTGCAGTGATTGTAGCTTCTTCTTCATCTCTGAGAAACTGATGAAGCTTCTCAAACTCTTCTTTAATCTGACGCTCTGTGTGCTCAGCTTGAGACTGAAATCACATCACATTCACTTCAGTCAGCTCTGTGTGAACACACACTCCACTAATGTCAATAATAAACTGTGTGTGTGTGTTTGTGTGTGTGTGTGTGTGTGTGTGTGTGTGTGTGTGTGTGTGTGAATGTTGAGTGTTTAACTCTTTACATATCCTCACCTCGATGTGTTGGATTGTTTTATCACACTCTCCTTTCATTTCTTCTCCATGTTTGAGCTTGTTTTGTAAGGACGTCAGCGCTGTATTAAATTCCTCCTACAGGTTAAGATGAAAATCTGTGAAACTTATAAAGCTATAAGAGGTTTAAACATTGTGTGTCTGGATGTTTTTTTATTGTTATATTAATATTTTCATTCTAAATGTGTGAATCTCAGGAGCATTTGTGCCTGAAAATGGCAGGACATATATATATATATATATATATATATATATATATATATATATATATATATATATATATATATATATATATATATATATATATATTTTTTTTTTTTCAAATGATGAACAGGCCAGTCAAGTTCCTCCACACCAAACTCGCTCATCCATGTCTTCATGTTGGGACAGGAAAGGGCCGTCCTTTAAACTCTCCCCACAGAAATTGTCCAAAATGTCTTGGTATGCTGAAGCATTAAAAGAGTTCCTTTAACTGGAACTAAGAGGCCAAGCCCAACTCCTGGAAAAACAACCAAACACCATAATCCCACGCTTTGCATTGCTCTTGGTGATGTAAGGCTTGGATGAGCTGCTCGACCATGGAAACCCATTACATGAAGCTCTTTACGCTATTCTTGAGCTCATCTGAAGGCCACAGAAGTCTGGAGGTCTGGAGCTGTTGACTCTGGAGGGGCGTCCCAATACTTTTGGCAATATAGTGCATGTTAGTATCAAACACTTTTGGTGTGTCTTGTAATAAATCATATATTGTTATTGAAAAAAATATTAATAACCCATAACATTTTCCAAACATGTTTTGTGCTGAACATCAGAGCAGTCGAAGCTTAGTGGAGAATTTTATATCAGTAGTGATCATGGAGATTTAGTCTGAGCAAAAGTAAATAGGCTACTAATGTATTCTACACACAAGTACTGTGTGTTTATCACTGTATTTAGCATGAAATGAGAGACATTTGTCTTACCTTGTAAGATGAAACCACTTCACTGAAGGGTCTGAATGTGTGTTTGGTGTGTTTCTCTGAGTCTCTGCACACTAAACACACAGGCTGTTTGTCCTCCAGACAGAAGAGTTTGAGTTTCTCACTGTGTAAACTGCAGATCTCCTCAGACTTTGATGAGCGCCTCTCATTTCTCTCCTTTATCAATGATTCACACAAATTTTTTAAAGTAAGATTAACTGGCAGATCACTTTTTGAGGATCTTCTCCTGCAGACGGGACACTCCTGAGTTTCCTGAGTTTTCCAGAACTGTTGTAGACACTCTTTACAAATACTGTGACTACAGGACAGAAAAACAGGAACCTTGAAAATTTCAAGGCAAACAGGACAAGTAGGATCTTCCAAAGATTTTGAATCCATTTCCTCGTCTTGTAAAATATCCAATGATCTACAATTTACTTTAAATTTCTAAACTTTGCTTTGAAAAGTTAACAATTACAATAAAAATCTAATTCAGAAATACACAAAAAATCCTAATAAAATGTGTCCTTATCTGTTCTTCACAACACTGACTCGTTTTAGTTTTTAGTAAAAATGAAAGGGAGAAATAATAAGACCAGTCACTTCCTGATAGGTTTTGTAAGAGGGAGTTTCTGGGGTTACATAAACCACTAAAACTAGTCTTACAAGTTAGTCATCTTTTTTTTTTGGGGGGGGGGGGGGTGCAAGATGATTTCCAGATTTTTTTTATTTTTATTTTTTATGATTATTATTTTAATATATTTTTTAAAAGGTATAAATTTAGGATAAATAAAATAAACTGAAAGTAAAACTTTGTAAAACTTAGTAAAACTTTGTTTGCTCCGATTAATCGGATTGACAGTTAAATGATGGCATGTTGCCAAGTCCGCGGGCAACTTTAACACAATTGCCGCGGGCTGTTTTTCATGTCCGCGGGTTGAAGTGACTATACAATTATGTTATATTTAGCGCTGGAAATACTCGTTTTTGGATGAAACCCTGGCAAAAAAAACATATTTTACCCTTCGGAATGCATTTGTTGACCAGGAAACCCCTTAAAACGCGATTGGGCTTGTTTTGGGCTAGTTTTGAGTTGCAATTGGGCGGGGTTTGTTGTGAAACCTGGCAACCCTGCCAATTTACAGCAGAACAACATGCGCTAGATATATTTAGTGTTTTGCTAAACAGCGATCTGTCTATTTTGAGATCTAAACTTGATTAAAAAAATGAAACGGTGGTTATTATCATCAAAAGAAAAAGAGAAGGAAGCAGAGATGCCTGCTGATGAGAGAGCAGGATCAGCGGAAAGGAAAAAGAGTTACAGGGACAAAAGAAAGTCCTAATTAAACCCCCCACTAAAATAATCCCCACTAAAGCTCAGAGGGCTTCAAGTTGCATATTTAATTGCAAAGACCAAAAAGCCACACAACATTGGCGAAACTTTAATCAAACCAGCGGCAATAGTTATGAGTCGAGTAATGCATGGAGATAAACTGGCCGCTGACACACACTCCACTCCAAACGCCGTCTTCATTTCAAAAATACATTTAGTTTATTAAACACAGCCAAGCATTTCTAAATTCAGTTCATATTTCAAGAAATTAAAATCCAAGACAAAATAACAAAGTGCTCAAAAAACTGTAATCACCCTGCCCCAGATTATTTTTATGCTTTTCTTTTTCTTTTTCTTTTTATTTTATGAAAGTTGTAGTTTTCTGACCCATGCTTGAGACGGTCACACCACAGGACAATTCTGAGATTGGGCTCAAAAATGTAAAGAATCAAAAGACAAAGCAGTTTTTATAACAACAGGTCCATGTAAGACAAATAAATGTTTAACCATTCACTGCATTTTAAATTATGAAAATACAAATTATATTCATTTTTATCTTGTCACGTCAATAACCCATTGATCTGGAAGCAGAATCAGATTTAACTGTGATTTTCTGCTGTAATAATCAGTTTAACTGGTAAGATCCTCAGAGGGGAAGTTCTGCTGAGATTATATAAGAATGGAAAGACAGTCTCAGTGAAGGACGTCCTGAATGTGAGTAAATGTGTGTTAGTTACAGGATCAGAGAATGACACTGTTCCTCTGTCATAGTCCAGCTGAACTCTCACACGCTGAAGCTTCACTTTAACAGGAAAGACAGTGAAGGGTTGATCTGGGGATTGTGAGAAGTATTCGCTGTTCCAGTGCCACACACACCAGACATTAGACTTGAAGAAATCCTCTCCCTTCATCTGGTTTGATGCTGTGGTTATTCCAAGAGTCCAGTCCGTATTGTCACCGACCTCCACATTGTCACGTCACAAACACAAAGGAAAATGGTGCGAGGACTCATGTGCAAAGAAGTGGTAATTTATTATAAAATAAAACATAAATACAAAACAAAACCCACAAGGGGGCAAAAATACGTAATCAAAACATAAACTCAAAAACATACCAGAACAGAATCATGGGGAGGACGGGAGACGCAGACATTGCAACGATACCACAAAGACTGACAAACACCAGGAGCTTATAACAGGGAACAAATGAGGCAGGGAACGAGGAAACACAGGTGGGAGAAATCAAACACTAATTAGATAACAAGGGGGGAGGGATCAGACAATGACAGAAGCACAAAGGCCATACAGACAAAACCCACATGTGCACACAAGACAGGACAGGCATGTGACACACATCCCAGCAGTGTGTTCCTGAGTTAAAGCCCTCAGATCCCAGGACACATGGATACTCGTCAAACCTCTCTGGATTATCAGGAAGTGTTTTATCTTCATTACTGACTGACACACACACACTGGTCAGATCAGACGAGAGTGTGAGACGAGGATGTGCTGTGTTTGGATCAAGAGTCAACGGAGCTGCAAAGAGAAGAACATCAGATTACAGGATGAAATATGATCAGAAATGTAAATATAAAACACATATAAAGACTTTCTATAAATCCTGCTATCATGACAAATATTATTATTATTAATATAAAAGTTTTTGTTATTACTGTAAATATATATTAAATTATTATGGGATCTCCTTCAGTGCTTTCAGAATCTTTTCTTATTTAAATGATTTTGTTTCTATATTTTTCAGATATATTTCTATAGACAGCATATTTATTAATCAAAAATGTATTATTTTATTCATCAAAATAAACAGAAACATGTTCACACTTTGCTAAAGTGATTGTTTTGAACAGGTATTAAATAAAACATTATTTTAGCTAAAGTATTTGTATTAATACTGTGCCTTTTGCCCCATGTGTGGCCCTCGTCACCTCATACATTTGACATGTTTTTTAATAAAATAAACCACTTTTATGATTTATTTTCACACAAAATCTGTTGCTCCATAAATGTTCAATACAAACCTGTATATTTTTCTGTATATCATACACTATAGGAAAGCGATCATAAATCCTGCTATCATGACAATGGTCTGTCAGTTTCTGTCAGAATGGATTGAGGCTTCAGGTTTAATATCATATTCAATAAACACTATTGTATCCTAATACATAAGCAGAGACCACGAGGAACAGACTTCTGTAGTCATTATGAGTTCACTGTATGATCTGATGATCTTCTGAAATACAGTTCAGATTCACTCAGAAACTCGAGTGATTATTAAATATATTTCTATCAGATGTTAATGTTGTGTGTGTTTCTATCTGAAGGATGTTTTGCGCTGGTGTCAGATCTGCTGAGACTCACTGTGTTGGACAGTTTCCAGGATCTTCTTCCAGACTCTGGACCGCAGGTTACCCAGATAACGGGACACATCAATCAAAGCTCCAGAACTCATCCGTGGATCCGGCTGTGGGATCTGGACTCTGGAGGAACATTCAGGAGTCAGAACTGCAGTGAATTTGAGTTCAGATCCACTGAGAGAAGAGATACGAGCAGCTCACTCACCTTTCCATTGAGGCGTTAAAGTTCTGGAAAATATAGAGTTTGAAAACATGTTAATATCTTATCAAACACTCTCATTGTCAGTGAGTCTCAAGTTGTTTTATGCTCAAAGAATGAAGCCAGATTGATTGGTCACCTTTAGAAACGAGACGTCATTGGCTTTCATCATCTCCTCCATGTCTCTGATTGTGTGTGAAAGAGCTGAGATGTGTGTGTTCATCTCCTCCAGCTTCTCCTTCATCCTCTGCTTCTTCTGCTCCTCTTCCTCCCTCAGTGCAGTGATTGTAGCTTCTTCTTCGTCTCTGAGAAACTGATGAAGCTTCTCAAACTCTTCTTTAATCTGACGCTCTGTGTGCTCAGCTTGAGACTGAAATCACATCACATTCACTTCAGTCAGCTCTGTGTGAACACACACTCTACTAATGTCAATAATAAACTGTGTGTGTGAATGTTGAGTGTTTAACTCTTTACACATCCTCACCTCGATGTGGTGGATTGTTTTATCACACTCTCCTTTTATTTCTTCTCCATGTTTGAGCTTGTTTTGTAAGGACGTCAGCGCTGTATTAAATTCCTCCTACAGGTTAAGATCAAAATCTGTGAAACTGATGAAGCTTTAAGAGGTTTAAACATTGTGTGTCTGGATGTTTTTATTGTTATATTAATATTTTTATGCTGAATGTGTTAATCTCAGAAGCATTTGTGCCTGAAAATGGCAGGACACACACACACACATATATATATTAGGGATGTAACGGTTCACAAAATTCACGGTTCGGTTCGATACGGTTCGGTATGTTTTAGATACAGCAAAAAGAAAAAATTGGCAGATAAATTACCTTTTTTATTATTATTTTTTGTGACGTGCGTGTTGCGTTGCGTGTGCGTTGCAGGAGCCCCACACCCTGTTGTGCTTTCACATATGCTGCGTTTGCAGTCCGCAACTGATCCGCTGTTGCATACCACAAACACAGCATTGATTCATTATTTTTTTACTTAAAATCCAAAAGTTTTTACTGAACATGCCTCGTCAGAATTCCAATTCTCTTTGTTTACTCTTTAATAGAAGTCAGGTTACGTAGCCTACTACATTTAAACAACATTTTATTAAGTTCATTTATTCATATTTATATACTTTAGATTTAGCTCACACAAGTGGCAAAACATTTAAACATAGGTTATAGCCCTAAATCACAAACATTTTAAATTAGAAACTTACAATAGTATATTCAAAAACAGCCGACTCTCGTCTTTTCTTTCGTTTTTTACACCCTTTTAAAAGAAATCCTGCAGGTCAAAAAGAACTTTGCTTTACACCTCCAAGAAAGTACTACGAGTGCTCTCCATTATGGCACTTTTTTTTACCTAAATGCCAGGTAAGGTGTCGTTTTGTTGCTTTACTTGAGAAAAAAAAAGCCATGTTGACTTTGAAACAAGAGTATATTTTAAATTATATGCATCTGTGGTGAAATTACTAGATTTTCGCGTCAGTACATGTTTATTTTATTGCGAACAATGTTCTATCACTTTAATGCAGCAACGCAGCGCAGCAAAAAAATAGACTCGGTACGAAAACGATCCGTGCACTGCTGCAGACGCAGCGCACCTGGAACGGACTGACGGACCGCATCCGCGTGCAGTGTGAAAGCTGTCATCCGTTAACATGGGGACGGAAAAAAATACACACCGCACACGCACTGCAGACGGAGTATGTGTGAAACGGGCGTTAGGTCTCATATCCGCGGCTATAAATGGACCACTCGCCGCGGTGATGTCTTTTGCCATTTGAATAAGTTGGAAATGTCTGTCTAAATGCTGCGGGGATAGTTTGTGGCTGTTTCTCCTTTTTATCGTCTTGTTGTCGGCGTAAATGAGTTGATTGACATGACATGAATTATTCGCTGCTGTACCATCAGCAAATGCGACATACAGTTGTTTTTTTAATCCATCACTCTTGCCAACACCATCATAGCTTACAAAGAATCCAAAGTTCACCCAAACACCAGACCTGTTGGTTATTGGAGGATCTTCTATTTGTGGTTTGTTAAACGCAATAGCCATTTTGCCACGAGCATTCAGCGCGTAGCCTACTGAGTAAGCGAGCACCTGACTGAGCAGCCTAAAACATATTTGGTGTTTTTTTTTTCTTTCACTTCGGCGGTGTCAGGGGCATTGGCTGTTATGTCGTTTTGGTTATTGGGCTACCTTGTTGAACGCATATTATTATATTTCACACACTTTTATTTTCCAAATCTAATTAATTAGTCAAAGAACCGTTCGGTACATAATGCGTACCGCGTACCGAACCGAAAGCCTCGTACCAAACGGTTCAATACGAATACGCGTATCGTTACACCCCTAATATATATATATATATATATATATATATATATATATATATATATATATATATATATATATATATATATATATATATATATATATATATTATTTCAAAAGATGAACATTAAGAAATCATGTTTTCACCAAACAAATGTGTTTTTTGCAATGGCCAATTCTTAATTATTATATCCATGCTTGTGGTTGTACAAATGCAAATACAGGAACTGAAAGTACACTATATTGCCATAAGTTTAGGGACGTCTGCCTCTACATGCACATGAACTTTAATGCCATCCCATTGTTAATCCGTGGGGTTTAATATGGAGTCGGCCCACCCTCTCTAACAGCTTCAGCTCTTCTGGGAAGGCTTTCCTCAAGGTTTAGGAGTGTGTTTATGGGGATTTTTGCCCATTCTTCTAGAAGCTCATTTGTGAGGTCAGGCACTGATGTTGGATGAGAAGGCCTGGCTCTCAGTCTCCGCTCTAATTAATAATAATAATAATAATAATAATAATAATAATAATAATAATAATAATAATAATAATTTTTTTTATTTATAATGCACTTTATATTAAACAAAATCTCAAAGTGCTACAGAATTTAAAAAAAAGAAAAAAATCAACAACAATAAATAAATAAGTAAATTAATAAAATAAAATAAATAAAAAAATAAAACTGAAAAATAAAATAAAATAAAGAAGTAACAAGTCAATTAAAAGCTCTGCTAAAAAGGTGGGTTTTAAGACTACGCTTAAAAGTATCTATAGTCTGTGGAGTCCGCAGGTGGTCAGGGAGAGCATTCCACAGACTGGGGGCTGCAGAGCAGAAGGCCCGATCCCCCATAGTACGGAGATTGGCTGTGGGAGTTTTAAGGCGATACAGCGAAACAGAGCGGAGGTTACGAGTGGCTGTTTGTGTGGTGAGGAGTTCCTTGAGATAGGAGGGAGCATCACCATGGATGCACTGGTGGGTAAGGAGAGAGATCTTGTACTCGATCCTGAACGACACAGGAAGCCAGTGGAGTGATTTTAGAATGGGGGTGATATGGTCGTATTTGCGCACCCTCATGAGGATCCTAGCAGCGCTGTTCTGAATACACTGCAGCCTCTGGAGATTTTTGCTAGGGATGCCAATAAGGAGTGCATTGCAGTAGTCCAGCCTGGAGGAGATAAAGGCGTGGACAAGCTTCTCCGCATCAGCCAGTGATAGAATGGGACGAAGTTTGGCAATGTTTCTGAGGTGGAAGAAGGAGGTCTTACACAGGTGTTTGATGTGCGCTTCAAAAGTAAGCTGTGATTCCATTCTGACCCCCAGATTGGTGACAAGTGGAAAGTGGAATGACCTGATCAGAGAAAGCAATGCTGGTGATAACGGACTTCTGGACCTGAAGTGGAGTGCCGACTAGGATAGCTTCAGTCTTGGAACTGTTTAGCTGCAGAAAGTTTTGCTTCATCCACGCCTTTATCTCATCCAGGCAAGTGATCAAAGTGGATGGTGTGAGGTCAGCAGAGGGAGATACATATTCAGCAACATATTCAGTTCTCCCAGTGAGATAAGAAGAAAACCAGTTGTGGACGGAGTCAGAGAGACCAATGGTGGAATGTAAACGGTGAAGGAGGATGTTATGGTCAACTGTATCGAAAGCTGCAGTTAAGTCCAGGAGGATGGGAAGGGATGGGGAACCAGCATCTGCCGCCATCAAAAGATCGTTTGTGACCCTGACCAAAGCTGTTTCTGTGCTGTGTCCTGAGCGGAAACCAGACTGAAATTTCTCATAAAGATGGTTATGCTCCAAATGGACCTGAAGCTGTGCCGCAACAACTTTTTCCAGCACCTTAGAGCAGCCTTTCTCAAAGTGGGTGCCGCGGCACACTGGGGTGCCCCCTGACTGTGTTAGGGGTGCCGCCAAAAAATTACGTAGGCGACAAAATAAAAATAAAAAATCTGAAATTTCATATATAAAATATATTTGAATTTACATAAATACATTCTTCTTCTTTTTAACCCTTTCGCACGTATGATCACACATTCACACATGATTAGAACGGTCAGTGCATCACGTTCATTCAAATGTAACGTTAAATTCAAATGTGCTTTCGCGTTGGCTTGCCCTGAGCCAGAGACAGGCGCGCTCAGATCTGTCATATATCACAACTTTTCAGTGTTTTCAGCCACATAATGTTTATTTTAGGTTTCATACATATACGTACTAAAAAACAATACATTTAGAGTTTGTAAAATACACAATGATGAAAAATGAAGAGGCAATAATAATCCTTTCCATTATAATTAGTTTTATTCATATCAGATACACATTGTGTAAGTAACTTTAAAGTTTACTCTATTCTTCTCCCAGTTCACCTGCCACTTACTTTTATGTATTTTGGGAGAAGTGGATGAATTCACGTCTTGTAAATCCAACAGATCCGATTTTCTGAACTGCGACGGCGATGGCGCCCATCGTGCATACAGCTCAACTTACGCGATCGTTATAAAGGTGTTTAAACGACAAAAAACTTCCACTTGTATATATTTGACAATCGGAATATCAGATATTTCAGGCCATATCTAACAAATTTGTGAATATTTTGAATAAAAAAGTAAAAATGACATAAAAGCAGATCATCATTCATTCAGCTCTGTTGTTGCTGCGGTGTGTCACGTGACAAGCAATGACGCATCACCATGGAAACCATAAAGTGACACATTAACATAGACAGTAAAAGAAATGGACACAGCGTTCCCATTGACGTCAACGGCGAAAGAATGAAGTCAACCTAGGGGCACTCACTTCCTGATGGCTGAGCGAACTGCGCAGGCTCAGACTGAGCTTGAGGACGTAGATGTGACGTGAGCCTCCTGTCTGACAGCTGTAGGTCTTCTAGTAGATGTGGAAAGCGAAATCTGAATCACGTTGTTTAAATATTTTCTCCCGTTGCTTTTGGCTCACTATGGGCTTCTCCCCATTCTTCCCCCTTGACTTTATCAGACTTTATGTCTCCTCGTCCCCCCGATTGTCTCATAGACAGTAAAAGATTGCCTGCGAGCGTCTCCTCAGGTCTATACGGTAATTTCTCAACTGTGCGACAGAGTCGCGTTGGTTATGACGCAATCGTTAGCCTATTTTTACAAAAACAGCTTCTACGGGCCGATAGTGTAAGATACAAGGTAATGGAGCCTTTTATACATTGTCGTGTTTCTTTAGAAATAAACAATGGACAAATGGAGTCTTTAAACGTCTCAGATGTAAAGTTATTCACTGTCAAAGTGACTCAAAAATGAATGGGAGTCAATGGGATGCTAACAGCAGGTGATGGCTTGGTTAGCAATGGCAGCCCCTAGGGGTGGAACGCTTTCCGAGCGCTAGATTACCCCCTTGCACATTAATAACGGTCGCTTTAGCTGGGGTGTTTTATGTTTTATTTTTGTTATGTCTGCCCCTTTTTATTTTATTTTAACTGCATCCTCCACTTCAGTTTAGTTCTCCTGGTCAGGATTTGTTGTTGAGTTCTTGTAATTGTGCGGTCCACCTCTTACGGTTGTATGGCATTTGTGTCTCTGATTAATTATTTTGTGAATTACTTTGCAAACCTGTGTTTTTAAAGGTGCTATAAAGTTGTAATTATTATTGTTATTGTTATTTACAGTTCGTATTATGCTCTGTTCATTACTGTCTAAATAAACAGGACATTTTGCGTTTACATTTGGGTTATGCAGTGTTTTTAAATTATATTTTAAACTGGGGTGCCTTGAAATTTTAGGCACTTCTGAAAGGTGCCCTGACTGAAAAAAGTTTGAGAAAGGCTGCCTTAGAGAGGTATGGGAGGTTGGAGATGGGCCTGTAGTTGTCATTAACATCTGGGTCTAAAGCAGGTTTTTTTTAGAAGTGGTCTGATGATAGCAGTTTTTAGAGATGAAGGAACAAGGCCAGCCTGGAGGGAATTATTAATAATCTTGGTAATAAATGGACTTAAGACACTGAGGTTAGATTTTACCAAGGCTGTAGGAAAAGGATCCAGTGCACAGGTGGATGGTTTCATTTTTCTGATTAATTCATCCCAAAGCTGTTCTATCGGGTTGAGCTCAGGACTCTGTGCAGGCCAGTCAAGTTCCTCCACACCAAACTCCTCATCCATGTCTTTATGGACCGACGCTTTGTGCACTGGAGCGCAGTCATGTTGGGACAGAAAGGGGCCGTCCCCAAACTCTTCCCACAAAGTTGGGAGCATACAATTGTCCAAAATGTCTTGGCATGCTGAAGCATTAAGAGTTCCTTTCACTGGAACTAAGGGGCCAAGCCCAACCCCTGAAAAACAATCCACATCATAATCCCCCTCCACCAAACTTTACACTTATCACAATGCAGTCAGGCGAGTCCTGTTCTCCTGGGGACCGCCAAACCCAGACTCGTCCATGGGATTGTCAGACTGAAGCGTGATTGGTCGCTCAGAGAACACGTCTCACTGCTCTAGAGTCCAGTGGCGGCTGCTTTACTCCACTGCATCCCACGCTTTGCATTGCTCTTGGTGATGTAAGGCTTGAGCTGCTCGGCCATGGAAACCCAATACATGAAGCTCTCTACGCTGTTCTTGAGCTCATCTGAAGGCCACAGAAGTTTGGAAGTCTGGAGCTGTTGACTCTGGAGAAAGTTTGTGACTTCTACACACTGTGACCCTCAGCATGCGCTGACCCCGCTTTGGGATTTTATGTGGCCTAACAGTTTGTGGCTGAGCTTCTGTTGTTCCCAATCGCTTCCACTTTGTTATAATCCCACTAACAGTTGAGCGTGGAATATTTAGTAGTTAGGAAATGTCAGGAATGGACTTAATGCAAAGGTGGCAACCTATCACGGCCCCACGCTTGAGTTCACTGAGCTCCTGAGAGCGACCCATTCTTACACTAATGTGTGTAGAAGCGTCTGCAGGCCTAGAGCTTGATTTATACTCCTGTGGCCATGTCTACTAGGCTATTGTATACACAAATAGTATGTGTGTCTGTTTAGCACTGTATTTATCACATGAAATGAGAGACATTTGTCTTACCTTGTAAGTTGAAACCACTTCACTGATGGGTCTGAATGTGTGTTTGGCGTGTTTCTCTGAGTCTCTGCACACTAAACACACAGGCTGTTTGTCCTCCAGACAGAAGAGTTTGAGTTTCTCACTGTGTAAACTGCAGATCTCCTCAGACTCTGATGAACGCCTCTCATTTCTCTCCTTTACCAATGATTCACACAAGTTTTTTAACTCTAGATTAACTGGAGGATCACCTCTTGAGGATCTTCTCCTGCAGACGGGACACTCCTGAGTTTCCTGAGTTTTCCAGAACTGTTGCAGACACGCTTTACAAATACTGTGAGTACAGGACAGAAAAACAGGAACCTTGAAAATTTCATAGCAAATAGGACAAGTAGGATCTTCAGCAGATTTTGAATCCATTTCCTCGTTTTGTAAAAGATCCGATAATCTACAATTTACTTTCACTTTCTAATCTTTGCTTTGAAAAGTTAATAATTACAATAAAAATCTAATTCAGAAACACACAATAATCCTAATATAAAGTGTCCTTCTCTGTTCTTCACAGCTCTGACTCGTTTCAGCTTTCAGTAAAAGCGAAAGTAAGAAATAATAAGACTGGTCTCTTCCTGATAGGGTTTGTAAGAGGGTGGAGTTTCTGGTGTTGCATAAACCACTAAATCTAGTCTCAAGTTAGTCATAATTTTTTTCTTTAATACTTAATAACTTTAAGTCAGTTACATAAACATGTACACTGACATAATTTGATACCAAAAACCAAACCTGATTGTCCTTTGATGAACTGCTAGTGTCTCTAATATAAGACTGTCTCATCCTCCAGCTGTAGTGCTCATGATCTCCACTAGGGGGCTCTCCTCCAGACTCTTGTGCTGTCTTATCATGGACTACATTACCCATAATCCACTGCCTGGACTCTTTATGCTCGATTATTCAGTTGTGTCTCATTAAAATAAATGGGGATTGGTCGACCGGGCCATAGGAGTTCGGAACGGGTCGATTCTGTAGTTGGCAAGCAACTGGATTGTGAGTGGAGCAAATGATGGAAGGAAGTGACGTAGATAGTAGAAGGGATTTGGATATGGAAGGAGAAATGTTTGATCAAGGTAAGGAGGGATCTAGAAATGGTAATTGGACAGTAGTAGAAAATAGGAAACGAAAGAAAATTGGAGTCCTATGTCAGGTACGGATAGTGAAAGAGAAAACGGGGCAACTAGAAAAAAAGGAAGCATATAAAGTACTGATGAAATTTACTTCAGAATCAGTGAGTGCAATAAACACATTAAAACTAACTAAAGCACTGAAGGAAAAAATTGGAAAAATTGTCAATGCAAAGATGTTGAGAGATAACCGAATGTTACTACAACAAAAAACAGCAATAGGATTAAAATCAATGATGGGTCAAAAAATCTGCTCCATAGTGGAAGAAAAGAAGTGGATAAACTTTATAATAACGTTCAGTTGTAAGTCATTTATAAGTGGTTAATTAATGATGAACTAATCATTTACAAAACATTCATAAATTATTATCAAGTGATATGCTAACATTTAATGAATGTTTTGTAAATTCCGTTACAAGTCATTTACAAGTGATTAGTAAATAATTAACTAATGATTTATGAAACATGACTACGTGTTCATTAATTAATGAGTGATTTGTTAATTTTACATATATTTAGTAAATTCAGTTTTAAGTAATTTACAATTGATTAGTTAATGATGAACTAATGATTTACAAAACATGACAATGCATTTCATAAATGTTACTTTTTTGTATGTTTTGTAGATTCAGTTATAAATTATTTACAAGTTATTAGATAATGATAAACTAATCATTTTCAAATCATGACTATACATTCATAAATGATTAATATGCTAACGATTTACAAATCTGTCATAAGTTAGGCCTATCTTTAAAAAAATAGCATTTCATAAAATAATCAAACAGATCTTTAGTAAATGGTTAAGTTACTAGTTAATATATTATTAATCACTGAAATGTCAGTGTACCATTATCTCAATAAATTATTAATCATCAACAAATGATGATCAAACCATTAGTAAATGATGAGTAGCCCATATTGATGTATATCCCAATGCATCAGATCAAGAGGCATTTAATTCTTTGCATTTTTAAAAGTAGACATGATTTCATAAATATAAATAGGCTTTTGTTCCAAAAACTGACCAAAAACAGTATAAAAGTATTAGCTCATGTTGCATTCAAAGTTTTCTGAAGTCATACGATATCTTTATGTGAAGGACGGAGTTGATCTTAATGTTTTAATCATTGAAATGATGATCCCTTTATGAACGCATATTTCTTATATTTATAATTCAAATAATAGAGTGCCGAAGTCATGACGTCACTTTGTGGGCCAACCCGGACGTTAGCGGCGCATGGGTTCCCTCGATCAAAAGCCGATGCATTTCCCCCATAGACTTTTGGACAATCCCAAAAAATAAGATCTGTGTTCAATATAGAGTTATGACCCTTACACGTTTAGTCTATCAAGATCATCTTTACAAGTGAATCCAAAATGTACACCGTTTGAAGCCTAAATAAAGCCGTCAGATATAAGATGCTAACGGTAGGCTATTAACGGACTACAGCACACAGTCGCGGATCTACGTCATCATCAAGCTTCCTCAAACTTTATTTAAAAACACGTTCGCTCATTATGATCTGCGCTGTGTATGAACACTAATCCACTTCTTCATGAGAAATATTGACCATTCGTTTTTTCCCAAAAATGTTAGAAACGAATTGAGTTTACGCGTGCCTCTCTATGTCCCTTTGTTAATGTTTTATTTATTTGTTTATTATTTTGTTAGTTTATATAAATCTTAATATTCTTTTCTTTGTGATTAAGATTAGGCTATTATGCCTCATCATCGTGCCCCAAATAGACTTTACAGATTATCTTTCACTGTATAATGTTTGATTGTATGTTTGCTAATTCGCCTGGGGGAAAAAAACGTGTTTTTACCACCTCAGAAGCACGAACGACGTAAGCTATAGCTGTATCAATTTACAATCGTATGTCCTTTTCCTTATTTCCTTACGATTGATCATAATCGAGGAGAGAACCGCTATAAATCTGGACATGTAGAACAGCGCCGCTTTCATTCGACGACTTGTGCTTCCATCTCGGGACAAAACACAACACTACAGTCTCTCCACAGAAATGAAGAACTGGTGATCGCTTACCGTAATATCACAGATTTCTGTGTACAGCAATATTTGGAAACACTACTATTTGAAAAGACGAAATATATAACTTTATGTATATTAACTGAAAGGTAAACTTATAAGAACGTGAGGCTGAAACGCAGGCTAGTTTTGTATTTTTATTAAACATTTACTTACAGAATTCAGAAGTGACTGAAACGCGGGCTGGTGAGATCTCCCGTTTGTCACGATGACGTCTAAAGTCCCGGCCAAAGGATGTAGTCCCTTTTAGCAACTTGCTAGCAACCGCCGTTTTTAAGACACAATAAAGTTTAAAAAAAAATCACAAGCAGGTTAGAACTAGTGTGTTTTATTTCATAGATCAAAACGTGAAAATATTTAGAGGCTTTGTTAACCACAGACAGGGCTGGACTGGGGCTCAAATTCGGCTCCGGCATACCCAGCACATCCGGCCCATGAGTTCCCCGTGAATGTTTCTGCTGCGGTTGGAGCCTTAAATTGGCGTATATAAATAAAACTAGGACAAGGACAAATAATGATAGATATTATCGAATTTGCTGCAAATGCAGATAAACTTAATATTGCTTTTTTGGTCAGACAGAAATGCCCTTGGCAGTAAAGCACTGATGATTTTGAGCTAGGATGCAGTAAAGTACATTTACTGCTTTTAAATGCTGTCATCATTTACTCACTCTCGTGTCATTTAAAACCTGCATGCCTTCTGGGAAACACAAAATAAGATGTTTTGAAGAATGTTGGCAACCCAGCCATTTTGGTTAGGCTACCATTTGAATATTGTATGAACAAAAAAACAGACTCAAATTATTTTATTTTATGCTACACAGAAATAAATTCATTTAGGTTTGGAATGACATTAGGGCGAGTAAATCATCACATTTCTGGGGCTGAACAATCATATTTTTCAAGAGTTAACACATTTAAGTAAGACACAGATATCTATCTTTCATGAGGCTATTACATTTCATTAAATCTATTAAAAAAAGTTAATAAAATTTTTAAAGAGGAAAAAAAAGCTTTGTCCTTTATTTATGGGATCCAGACTTAAAGCTGTTTTATAGACTAGTTTAACTGTAGACCAGTTTCATTTAACTGTAAGATCATGGTAGTCACCGGGGTAAAAAACATACTGTACAAACCTTGCTCATCATTATATGGCTATATTGTTTCCAAAACTATATAAAACATATATAATAAACTTATTTGTAAGTAAAAAAAAAATTTAAACACCTGTAGAAAATACGAAAACAGCCTCTATAAAAGTGATTTATATTCTGCAATATTAATTTATGTAATATAGCAACATTTTTAATAAATGTTTCTTCCTAAACACCATATTTCTTCGCTGTTAGCTGCAGAGTAAGTTGTGGTTGTGCTGAAGTGAAGCGTTTGTGTGTATTGCCGTTTTCCACTTTACCTCGTCATGAATAGGTTACGTGCTCGCGGCTGTTTTCAGCTGATTCACCGCAGAACTGTAACGTTTCCATATCACACGATTGAATAAAACTAAATAAGTCAAAGTGCCGTTCATAGAGCAGTATTTAAACGCAGCGTACGTTCGTCAGCGGCTGTGCTGTGCGGATATTTGCCTTTTGCAGTTCCATGTGCTCAAATAATAAATAAATAAATAGAAAAAAGCGCCTAATATGGAGGGGAGGTCTCTCTCGCTTCGGCTTGTCAATTCAGAAAACAAACCAATGGGCCGCTGTCGCTGCATGTTGTCAGTGGTAAAATTATTATTATTTTTTTAAAATTTTAAACACTATACCAGCCCCAAAAGTGCGTCGGCCCACCGGCCAGATTACCAGTCCAGCCCTGGCCACAGACCTTATTTCAGGCGATTTAGCAAAAGCCCGTAGACTTTAGAGCGAGGGAACCGGAAGTGCTAAAATGCGAACTCACTTCCGCGTTTTGGCCTACAATGTGACGTCATGACTTCGGCACTCTATACTCCCGGCTCGTTAACATGACGCAATCGGTCACATGACACACGAGAGCCAATGGCATTTTACAATCAAAGCTGACGTAATGACGTGATTGGTCCCGAGACACACGACAGCCAATGCTGTCAAAGCTGACGTGACGTTTCTTCCGGGCGGCAAATTTTGAATTGTGTTAATCATTAATCATCGGCCGGTGGATGGACTCAACGCTGCTGATCGCTTCTGCGGATTTACTTCACACACACCAATCGTTTGGCCTCGGGACACTTGGAATATTTGTACTTTTTGAATAAATTGTTCCTGCAGTCGTATCTGCCTGTTTTTTTATTTATATAAAACACAAACGGGTAGGTTTAGGGAAGGGATTGGTTGTGACGAATTGGAGTTAAATGCTTACAGTAATTAGATCAATTACATATTTACACATTTCTATTGCAACAGGTGAGGAATAGCAGAATTTAATTTTTTAATTAATGTTTATTAATTTGACAACTAGTAATTTATCATTCTTTAAAAAAAATTGCTTTAGCATAACTGCATTTTGTGGGTTTTAACAGACCAGCTTAAAAATGTAATGATGCATCAACAAATTATATATTCATTATCTACTAATGGTTTGATCATCATTTGTTCATAACTTGAGATAATGGTACACTCACATTTCAGTGATTAATAATATATTAACAAGTAACTTAACCATTTACTAACGATCTGTTTGATTATTTTATTATATGCTATTTTTTAAGATAACTTACCACAGATTTGCAGATTGTTAGCATATTATACTTAATCATTTATGAATATATAATCATAATTTGAAAATGATTAGTTTATCATTATCTAATAACTTATAAATAATTTATAACTGAATCTACAAAAAATACAAAAAAGTAACATTTATGAAATGCATTGTCATGTTTTGTAAATCATTAGTTCATCATTAACTAATTAATTGTAAATTACTTAAAACTGAATCTACTAAATATATGTAAAATAATTAACAAATCACTCATTAATCATTAATGAACACGTAGTCATGTTTCATAAATCATTAGTTAATTATTTACTAATCACTTGTAAATGACTTGTTACGAAATTTACAAAACATTTATAAAATGTTAGCATATCACTTGATAATCATTTATGAATGTTTTGTAAATGATAATTTCATCATTAACTAACCACTTATAAATGACTTACAACTGAACGTTATTATAAAGTGTTACCTGATCTTTTAGTCTTTTAGATCTTTAGTTTAAACAAAAAACTCAAAATGCCTGAATCTCCTTGATCTTCTTCTGGAGTTGAGCACACAGGGATTGTTCATCTTCTCTCTTGCTGAGCAGCTGGCTTGTTTCAAAGTCTTTCCTGCGGGTGTTCAAGTAGTTGCAAAAAAAAAAAAAAGTCTCCAATTGAAATTTTCTAGAGATTGATCACATTGATGCAATTTAATTCACAGAAATTCAATTTGGCCGCCTGAAAAATGTAGATGTGATCAGAAAATTTTCAATTGGAGACTTTTGTGTAATTTACAGTGAAAAAACGTAAACTGATATTCCCAGAATTCCCTGCGTGACACTTGACATGTAATATATTTTCATTGAAATAACTGTTTCTTTTTGTTTTCTAACCAGTTACAGACATTAGGGTTTTATGTTAAATTTAATGTTGTTAATGATTATTTTATTTGTAAAATGTCATGTGTGTTACCGTGATGGTGTTTAGTGTTTGTGTGAATGACACCTGTTCATTAATGTTGTCCTCAAAGCTTTGATTCGTCATGTGACTCTAATCTTCACTGTGATTGGTTGCCAGTGTATATCAAAGGTACATCACAGATATTAGCATTTCAATAGGTCGGTAATTCAACACTATTTCAGTGAATGAAATACAGTTATTTACTGTAAATTTAACTTAAATCTGTAAAACCTAAAATGTTGCTAGTTTATTTCTTACGGTGAAGTTCTGGCGACCACAGCTGCCGTTTGTTTTACTGTAAATGTTATGGGGATTTTTTTACAGTGAACTCTTAGGTCGACCTCTTGTATTGAGCCGTTGATTCAGGGAACAGTGATTATTTAACACACACTCCACTCCAAACGCCGTCTTCATTTCAAAAATACATTTAGTTTATTAAACACAGCCAAGCATTTCTAAATTCAGTTCATATTTCAAGAAATTAAAATCCAAGCCAAAATAACAAAGTGTTCAAAAAACTGTAATCACCCTGCCCCAGATTATTTTTATGCTTTTCTTGTTTAATTTATGAAAGTTGTAGTTTTCTGACCCATGCTTGAGACGGTCACACCACGGGACAATTCTGAGATTGGGCTCAAAAATATAAAGAATCAAAAGACAAAGCAATTTTTATAACAACAGGTCCATAAGACAAATAAATGTTTAACCATTTACTGCATTTTAAATTATGACAATACTAATTATATTCATTTGTATCACATCACATCAATAACCCATTAATCTGGAAGCAGAATCAGATTTAACTGTGATTTTCTGCTGTAATAATCAGTTTAACTGGTAAGATCCTCAGAGGAGTTGTGCAGCCATTACCTAAGAATGGAAAGACAGTCTCAGTGAAGGACGTCGTGAATGTGAGTAAATGTGTGTTAGTTACAGGATCAGAGAATGACACTGTTCCTCCGTCATAGTCCAGCTGAACTCTCACACGCTGAAGCTTCACTTTAACAGGAAAGTAAGTGACGGGTTGATCTGGGGAATGAGAGAAGTATTTGCTGTTCCAGTACCCCACACACCAGACATTAGAGTCAAAGAAATCCTTTCCCTTCCTCTGGTTTGATGCTGTGGTTATTCCAAGAGTCCAGCCTGTACTGTCACCGACCTCCACATCCCAGCAGTGTGTTCCTGAGTTAAAGCCCTCAGATCCCAGGACACATGGATACCAGTCAAACCTCTCTGGATTATCAGGAAGTGTTTTATCTCCATCACTGAGCGACACACACACACTGGTCAGATCAGACGAGAGTGTGAGACGAGGATCTGCTGTGTTTGGATCAAGAGTCAACGGAGCTGCAAAGAGAAGAACATCAGATTACAGGATGAAATATGATCAGAAATGTAAATATAAAACACATATAAAGACTTTCTATAAATCCTGCTATCATGACAAATATTATTATTATTAATATAAAAGTTTTTGTTATTACTGTAAATATATATTAAATTATTATGGGATCTCCTTCAGTGCTTTCAGAATCTTTTCTTATTTAAATGATTTTGTTTCTATATTTTTCAGATATATTTTAATGACAGCATATTTATTAATCAAAAATGTATTATTTTATTCATCAAAATAAACAGAAACATGTTCAAACTTTGCTAAAGTGATTGTTTTGAACAGGTATTAAATAAAACACATTATTTTAGCTAAAGTATTTGTATTAATACTGTGCCTTTTGCCCCATGTGTGGCCCTCGTCACCTCATACATTATAAATGTTTTTAATAAAGTAAACCACTTTTATGATTTATTTTCACACAAAATCTGTTGCTCCATAAATGTTCAATACAAACCTGTATATGTTTCTGTATATCATACACTATAGGCAAGGCCGGATTGAGACTCATTTTCAGGCCTGGAGTTTCATGCCTTAGACCGGCCCACTTTAGTTCCCGACAGACTACATTAAAATAATGATTCCAACCTCAGAATATAAATCTGCATAAGGTACACTATTCTCTAGAGCCTTAAGTTATAAATCTTTGTATTTTTGAAAAATATAATTTTCAATTCAGTGCAAAAACAGTAGCTTAAGTTTTGCTTCACGGTGAAGATTTATTAGAACCGTAAATAACAGGACAGTATCAATCTCTTTTTTAAAAAGTATTAGTATTCATAAATATCCAAACATTGAAATGAAGAAAAGATTTTTAGTTTTTTTGACAAATTTCTTATGTCATTTCACTTGTCTAGTAAATGTTTCTTGAATTAAGAATATTTAGATATTTGAACTGGAAAACAATTCAGTGATAATGTTTGCTTATTCACACACTATGGTACAATAGCAGTAAGAGCTACAGTAAGAGCTAATCTCTTCACAACTGGGTTCTCGCTCGCTTTCTGACACTAAGTGAAATTTGTTACATTTATTTCTCAACACAAATACCCCCTTTTTACAAAGCTTTCAAATCAAGTCACTCAGTTTCATTAATGTTTTGCTGAATCATCAGGTCATCATTATTATCTCAGGGCATGTTTCATTGAGCAGGGCTCTTCCTATTAGTTCTTCTGAATGACAATCCTACCTGCCCATTCGGGTGTGTTGGGCTCATGACTGGAGCTCGGTAACGTCACTGGGCCTTGCTCTTCACTATTAGCAGCAAAACGGACTAGAGGCGGCTGCTGCTGAAGAGCTAAGAAAAAGTTTGATACATGAACGTGGTTTGCAGACAGCATTGTTTTGCGCGGTCGCATCTTGCACTGCTCCTAACTACCTTCACGTGATAATTACTTACCGGCCTCGTCGTCATCATTTGTTTTTTTGAGTAACAATGTGAACAGCTTAGAACATTTGGCCGCGTCAGTTTCCAGAGCCTTCTTATTTATTTTTTATTCTGGCCTTTTCACCGCCGTCTTTGCGCTTCCTATTATTTATTAGAAATATGATCAGAAATGTAAATATAAAACACATATAAAGACTTTCTATAAATCCTGCTATCATGACAATGGTCTGTCAGTTTCTGTCAGAATGGATCGAGGCTTCAGGTTTAATATCATATTCAATAAACACTATTGTATCCTAATACATAAGCAGAGACCATGAGGAACAGACTTCTGTAGTCATTATGAGTTCACTGTATGATCTGATGATCTTCTGAAATACAGTTCAGATTCACTCAGAAACTCGAGTGATTATTAAATATATTTCTATCAGATGTTAATGCTGTGTGTGTTTCTATCTGAAGGATGTTTTGCGCTGGTGTCAGATCTGCTGAGACTCACTGTGTTGGACAGTTTCCAGCATCTTCTTCCAGACTCTGGACCGCAGGTTACCCAGATAACGGGACACATCAATCAAAGCTCCAGAACTCATCCGTGGATCCGGCTGTGGGATCTGGACTCTGGAGGAACATTCAGGAGTCAGAACTGCAGTGAATTTGAGTTCAGATCCACTGAGAGAAGAGATACGAGCAGCTCACTCACCTTTCCATTGAGGCGTTAAAGTTCTGGAAAATATAGAGTTTGAAAACATGTTAATATCTTATCAAACACTCTCATTGTCAGTGAGGCTCAAGTTGTTTTATGCTCAAAGAATGAAGCCAGATTGATTGGTCACCTTTAGAAACGAGACGTCGTTGGCTTTCATCATCTCCTCCATGTCTCTGATTGTGTGTGAAAGAGCTGAGATGTGTGTGTTCATCTCCTCCAGCTTCTCCTTCATCCTCTGCTTCTTCTGCTCCTCTTCCTCCCTCAGTGCAGTGATTGTAGCTTCTTCTTCATCTCTGAGAAACTGATGAAGCTTCTCAAACTCTTCTTTAATCTGACGCTCTGTGTGCTCAGCTTGAGACTGAAATCACATCACATTCACTTCAGTCAGCTCTGTGTGAACACACACTCCACTAATGTCAATAATAAACTGTGTGTGAATGTTGAGTGTTTAACTCTTTACACATCCTCACCTCGATGTGTTGGATTGTTTCATCACACTCTCCTTTCATTTCTTCTCCATGTTTGAGCTTGTTTTGTAAGGACGTCAGCGCTGTATTAAATTCCTCCTACAGGTTAAGATTAAAATCTGTCAAACTAATGAAGCAATAAGGCAGGACATATATTTTTGAAGCTTTTAACTGTAAACAATGAAAATCAAGAAATCATGTTTTTGCCAAACCCCACCCCACCCCATAATCCCCCCTCTACTAAACTTTACACTTGGCACAATGCAGTCAGGCAAGTCCCATTCTCCTGGAAACCGCCAGATTCGTCCATGGGATTGCCAGATAGAAAAGCGTGATTGGTCCAGTGGCGGTAGGGCTGAGCGGTATATCGAGTTTGTACAATATATCGATATATTTTTAAGAGACGACATGGAATGAGGCAAAACCGTTTATATCGATATACAGCAGATTGATACGAGCGCATCTGGAAAATAGCTGGTATGCTGAGTGAGCTGATGCAGAGAAAGTGCATGGTACAATTTGCCTTCAACATGACACGCTTTTTTATTAAGGGCTTCAAGATAACTGACTATAGTGCAGCAGAATGGGACAGAGATCTAACTTAGACTCGTTATTACTACCTTGCACCTTCCTGGAATGTTTCTATAAATATATATTTCTGTGCATTCTGACTAATAAACAAATCTCCCCACTATCCTGCAGCAGTCCAGTGCCCGTCCTCTCAGTAACAGTGTTTTTCTCGTACTCATCATATTTTATACCTGTTGCGTTTACATTTCTCAATGAATTTGACTAATAAAAAGGATCGCTTGTGTGTGCTGGTGCTTTTAGTCCAGCCTTTAAGTGGAATAAATGCTCGGTATGTGCCTTAAATAAATGCAAAGTTAGAGGAAAATGACAGCCAACTATAGGCCTAAGTTACACTGAATATTAATTAAGCATTTTGGGCATAATTTATAATGTAAATTACATACAATAATTTGGAGTAAATGAAAAATGACAGAATAACAAATTGTTTAATACAAATAAATAATAGATCGTATTCATCAGGTGTCAACACACTTCAGCATCGCGGTCACTAGACGATGACTGACACCCTGTGGTGAAATAATGGCGTATGTTTACAGAGCTTTCTCAGGTCGGCTTGGATGGATTAAAATTTCATTTTCCGTTGAGTTTGTAAAATAAAGTACATCGTAATCATCAGAACATCTCTCCTCCACTCTCTGTCTGATTCCACTACCTGGCGGGCATCCTCCCAAAATGGCGGGGTGGTGATTTCTGGGGGCGGGGCGTGGTGTCATGACGACATCTCATTCTCAATTGAGAATTTCCACGACAGGTGCTTTCCTCAGTGCATAACTTACATTTCACATGTATATTCTCCATCTGAAAATGTTAGAAAGTCCAGCAAATATGTCCATTTTGCTGTCAGGAGAGGACGAGCCTTTTAAAAGTAAATATTCGCTAAAATCCAGGCTTTCATGAACGAGCGCCGCCGTGTTCGGCATACAGACGGAGCGCAATAAAATAGGAACGCTATAATTATGACTAAAATATTTGTTATTGGACAATAAGTATCCCATATGTGGAGTTTCAGACCTACAAGTAAGTATATTTTTTGTGAAAGTGACCATTATAATGGGGTAATATAAATATAGGCTATGCTTATATTATTTTCATTTTTAGTTTAGTGAATTTAAAAACAAAATGATTAATTTTGTTTTTAGATTGCAAACCCCCAATTTTCACATAATATATTGCATAGCCTACATTTGAACTGTATTTGTTTATAGTCTTTAATATCAACATTGTTTTTAGGACATCACTGGGCAGGATGTGAAATACATTTTTTATTAAAGAATTTTTTTAAACAGATTTTTTTTTCTTCATCCAAATCGAAACACTTAGAAAATACCGGGATATGATTTTTTTTTGGGCTATATCGCCCAGCCCTAAGTGGCGGCTGCTTTACTCCACTGCATTCCACGCTTTGCATTGCACTTGGTGATGTAAGGCTTGAAGCGTGGAATATTTAGTAGTGAGGAAATGTCAGGAATGGACTTATTGCACAGGTGGCAACCTATCACGGCCCCACGCTTGAGTTCACTGAGCTCCTGAGAGCGACCCATTCTTACACTAATGTGTGTAGAAGCGTCTGCTGGCCGAGAGCTGGAGTTATACACCTGTGGCCATGAAGAGACTGAACACCTGAACTCGGGGATCTGGAGGAGCGGCCCAATACTTTTGGCAATATAGTGTATTTTAGTATCAAACACTTTTGGTGTGTCTTGTAATAAATCACATTTGAAAAAATATGAATAACCCATGACATATCTATTTTTTCCAAACATGTTTGTGCTGAACTTTAGACCAGTTGAAGCTTAGTGGATAATTTTATATCAGTAGTGATCATGGAGATTTAGTCTGAGGAAAAGTAAATAGGCTACTATTCTATTGTATACACAAATATTACCGTGTGTATCACTGTATTTAGCATTAAATGAGAGACATTTGTCTTACCTTGTAAGATGAAATCACTTCACTGACGGGTCTGAATGTGTGTTTGGTGTGTTTCTCTGAGTCTCTGCACACGACACACACAGGTTGTTTGTCCTCCAGACAGAAGAGTTTGAGTTTCTCACTGTGTAAACTGCAGATCTCCTCAGACTCTGATGAACGCCTCTCATTTCTCTCCTTTATCAACGATTCACACAAGTTTTTTAACTCTAGATTAACTGGCGGTTCAGGTTTTGAGGATCTTCTCCTGCAGACGGGACACTCCTGAGTTTCCTGAGTTTTCCAGAACTGTTGTAGACACTCTTTACAAATACTGTGACTACAGGACAGAAAAACAGGAACCTTGAAGATTTCAAGGCAAACAGGACAAGTAGGATCTTCCAAAGATTTTGAATCCATTTCCTCGTCTTGTAAAAGATCCAGTGATCTACAATTTACTTTCACTTTCTAAACTTTGCTTGGAAAAGAGACTAGATATTACAATACAAATCTAATTAAGAAATAATAAAAAATGCTAATATAATGTGTCCTCCTCTGTTCTTCTCAATACCGACTCGTTTTAGCTTTCAGTAAAAATTAAAGCAAGATATAATAAGACTGAAAACGGTTTTGTAATATGGTGGCGTTTCTGCTGTAACATAAACCCAGTGGTGGGCCGGCCATTGGAGACCCTCGCTGCAGCCTGCGGTGGACGTCCAACCCCGCCCACATCCAAGTGTGACGTCAGAAGCCACGCTCATTCCTGGATACGTCACATACTCGTTGACATTGAAAAAAACGATTATACTACTAGATTAAAAAGTTCGTCGAGAAAAACTTTACGTTGGCTTGGGAGAGAGTCGATCAGAAAGTTTGAAAAGGTTTGAAAAGCTTAAAGTTTAAATATATTTAGTTTAAAGTAGTTTGAAGTTTAAAGTTTGACGTATTTGAAGTAGATAGATAGATAGATAGATAGATAGATAGATAGATAGATAGATAGATAGATAGATAGATAGATAGATAGATAGATAGATGTGGGCCAGTGACAAATAAGGTTTTCAACTGATACAAAATTCAAATAGGCCTAGCTTAAAACTGCACATCACAGTAGTTATTATCTTTATGGGACGTATTTATTTATTTATTTATTTATTTTTACTTATGACTGAAATCTAAATTATAAACAATGCATTTAAAGTACTTTAACTGAGAATCATGTCAACACCAGTCAAAATGTCATACGGGATAACGTTAATGCATTTTCTATGATTAAAACTTTTCAAATCAATAATACTTAAGGAATATATAAAGTGATACAGTAAACAATGTGTAGAGCTCAGAAAAAGAACATTTGCACAGCAATTTTTTTCATTATATTGTGATTTCTTTAAACATGACCCTACTTGTTCAAGTTCTTTTCTCACATTTTAACACTGCGATGTGATTTAAAATGCAAAATGTCTGGAAATGTTTTAAATGACTCGGTATCATGTTATTATTGTTTTCTCACCGCCATGAAGTGAAATAATGTAGCCTATTTCAATGATTTAATGTCAGTGTTGGACTCAGCTGTGCTGCTTAATATTTTTTATAACCTGCTGTGATACTCTTTTCAAGATTTTTTGATTAATAAAAAGTTTAAAAGAACATAAAATTATATTATATTTCACAATATTAGGCTACTACTTTTTCTGTATTTTGTTGAAATAAATGCGGGCTTGATGAGCATAAGACACTTCTGGCAAAAACATAAAATATCCAAACTACACACACACACACACACACACACACACACACACACACACACACACACACACACACACACACACACACACACACACACACACACTGCCCCTTGGATGACAGCTGGATCAGACCCAATACGCTGGGGCCCTGCATGTTTAGGGGGCTTCTGAGGGCTGATAATTTAAACAACCAGAAATGGCCATATAAACATGCAGCGACATCTCTGCATCCCCTTAGTGGGGCACCCCTCTCTCTTTACGCTGGTAATGCTTCCGCCACCTCGCATCGACCACCTTCTTCAAACCACTGGCGTAGCCAAGAATCACAATGTAGGTGGACCCAGGGAAAAACAAGTGGGCCTAGCCTAAAACGCATCTGTTATGAAAATAAAAAAAATAGACCAACACTACTACTACACCTGCTTGAATACACCACCATTTAACCAGAGCACGCCTGTATGTCATCATAAGCTGTGTTAAGAACATAATGGTAAGAGCAGCTTTAGCATGCACCACACACACACACACACACACGCGCGCACGCATGCACGCATCTGACAGACGCAACTCAACACTATCATCAAATCAGCACAACAGTAGTGGATAGTACAGTAGTGGACAGTTTGTAAAAACAATAATGCTTGTCATAGTTTGGCTCAGTGGACACATAAACCATATAAAATAAAGAAACAGTGACCAGGCAACTACATAGTAGAAAATGTATTTCGCCTTACTTTTGATGATTATAACAGGAGACGACGGGGCTTAGAGTTGAACACTGAAATTGCCATGTTAATCTTGGACTAAATCGGCCACCGTAGGAGTAAAAACAAAATCAGAATTCTGAGTTTTGCGGCCGCGGCACCTGGGGTGAGGACAGAGAGGCGAGAGAAATGGAGACGGGAGCACGAGGAGCTAGAGAACGAGAGAGGGGAGAGAAAAAAGAAAAAAGAAAGAAAGAAGAAAAAAAAAATCTGGTCCGGTTCCCAGACACACTGCCGTTCGGCCCTCCGCCCGCCAAGAGGCTCTTCCTCATGGTGCTGTGCGATGGCACTGGACGCTTGGTGGACAGCTCGATCCTCCTCCGCCCCCTGGCAGCCGGCTGTGACCCCTATTTCTGAGGGACCCGGCAGCGAGCCCCGCGCTCCCTGCTCCTCCCCTATCAGGCGGACGGCAGCAGGCTCCGGCCCACGGCAAGCGCGGCGACTCCTTCGCTCCCTCTCGGATGGCAGCCACCCCACCTCGACCCCGGGGCACGGCAGCGAGGTCTCTGTCCCACTTTCCTCGCTCCAGCACCATCGCCTCGGGCAGCCCTCGCGGTACTCATTCATCCGCGCCGCCCGACCTCCTCAGCACCGCGATCCCCCTCAGCAGCGAGGGCTCTTCGACAGCATGTCCCTCCTTCCCCCCGGGTTTTGGCACCAGTGTAACAATGTTTGTAGATGGGAAGGAAGGAGGCGTTCAAAGCTTTAATTCAAAATAAATAAACAAAACGAAAGTAAAACCGCGGGCAGCCCCTCACGGACGACTGCCCGCAAATACCCACAAAATAAAACGTGGGCAGCCCCTCACGGAGGACTGCCCACACAAAGATAATAAAACTTAAACAAAACTCAACATAAAACCCAGGCCTGGTCCTCTCTCGTCTTCCGCTGCCTTCGCTCCTCCTTTTATGCTCCCGTCCCTCGGCCGCGAGACGAGACCGGTGCGTCACGCAGCTGGCACTCATTACCACTCGTCACCGGCCCGCTCTCGCGGTCCCTCGTCCCGCTGCTTGCCACACCACACTGAACAAGTTCATCATCTAAATGCTCCTGCAGATCTTCAGAGTATTTTTGTACGAGACTCCGACAGGATCTCTTCAGTGGGCATGTCTTTTAGACGGGTTAAAAAGCCCCAGTAGCGGCAGGTTTCTTCGTATGCATTACACCTTCTCTGTAACACGCTGGTCAGGTTATCATTAATGACAAGGAACACATCTACACAAACCTTTTCACTGCCAGTGAGGATGTGATCAGGAGTTGTAGATTCATCTGCTCTTGTTTTATTTTTTATTTTGCGAGTGGTTGCGGTCCTGTATTCTTGGGTAGCAGAAATTAGTTTGGCTATCATCTCCAACTCTCCAAACTGTTAACGCAAATTTTCTACAAAAGTTGCAAGTGACCGAAGCATTTCTACAGCTGTCACTAGATCCAAGTGTACTTTCTGAAGAACGGTGCTCGTTTTCTGAATGTTTTGCAGAATCTTGTTCCATAATATGCATAAAAATGCAGTCTCACGGTGAATTCGCAAGAGATTGAGCTTAATTTCGTGTAGCAGGGTTTTGACTGTCGTCTGCGGACAAGTTAAGCAAGACATCCAATAACTTTTGGTAATGCAAGCAAAGGGCTTTGGTTGCTTCCAACACCTTGGGGATGCCGGAAAAAAATGAAAACATGACTGTATGAATGCAAAAAATGAAAATGTTTCACTGCAGCAAGTAACACTGTTCATTCCAACACGGTTCAGTGAATGAGCAGCGCAGGGTATCCAGTCAGCTAATGGGTTCACCTCCTGAATGTGAGCCCTCAAACCCCGATAAAGACCAGACATGTTAGATGTGTCATCATAACACTGGCCCCTGCAGTTTTTAATATCAAGATTCATCTCATTTAGGATCCATGATAAGGACTAAAAAGTGAATCTCCTGTGTGACTGAATATCGGCAGAAATTTTAGAAAGCGTTCGAATACTTCCCCTTCTGTGGAAACGTAATGTACCACAAATGTGAGTTGGTCGTCATGTGCTAAGTCGGGGTGGAATCAACTATCATGGAAAAATATTTAGAGATCTGTACTTGAAGAATTATTTCATCTTGAACTCTCTGTCCCATCAGTGCAATAAATTCCTCGCATATGGTGTTAGATAGATAAGATGTACTTCCCCTCCCCTTATTTCCATATTTTCTCATATGTTCTGCAAGAAAAGGGTCAAACTTGCTAAAAAGTTCAAGTTTCCCTAAATAATTGCCATTATTTCTCCCCGGAATGCGAGGCCGCGTTCTGACAGGAACTTTATCACAGCAAACACTCGTTTTAGGACTTCTTGCCAATATTTTTGCTCGTCTTCACATTGCTCTTTCAGTTCTGCATCTATTCCATGTGCCTGCGTTCGTGCCAACCATGTAAGCATGGCATTTCTATGAGGCAGACTTGATTCATGTTCGCGCATGCATGTTTCCGATCACAGAAACGGAGTGAGAAAAAGAACTTGCAGACTGCCCAAATAATCGACAAAAAAAGCAAAACACGTTTCCAGTCGAAGGAGAATAAACAAGCCATTCTCTTTGCACAGCTTCACCATTACGCATAGAGCAAGTGAACAAGCTTTTGCTAAAACACCTCTTCTGGTTTTTGTAAAATCGCTCTGATGCATGGAATGGTGCGTCTTTATTTTGACACAACAGGGATGCTTTCACCCCCTTACTAATCCAGTAACAACGCAATTGCTCAGTGACAGCAGAGCCCCAACAAGCAGCATCAGTGGATGTAGTATGTTCTTTAATTGGAGAAAACTGCAGGCCTGTAGTATCCGTTGCATCATCATCACCTGATTCAGAAGTGCTGGTCGAAGGAGGGGGTATATTCGGCGGCGGCCTACCTAAAGTGGGCGAGGACAAGGATGTCTCGATAGATTCACAAAGCCTCCGCGGCTGATGTTGTAGCTGATAGGGAATTAGCCTCGTCGTCTTTGTCAGCAGTGTCAATTTCTGTGTTCTTCTGATTTTTTTAAAAAAGAAAGTCGTAAGCTTGGGTATTTTTCTCAGAGTTTCTTCATTTCTCAATTTTTTCTGTGTCTGCTCTTTTCTCTTTTTAGCGCCACTGTCATATTTTCTTACATTTTCGTTCGACATGTTGAGGAGATGATGTACTGCATGCGTCTCCTGTGACTCTTGATTCGAGTGTGTGACAACTGTGTTTAACGTACGCATAATTACCTCGATCCAAAAAAAAGTTTATAACGCAAAGGAGAATTGTCTCAGGGGCCCCCTAGTGTTCGGGGCCCTGGGCTGCAGCTCATGTTGCCCATTAGGATAACGCGGCCTTGCTTGTCATCCTTAAAACAGGGGTTCAGTTCCATGATCTGTTTGTCTAGAATATCATTCCTCAATTGTTTCAGGTCAGGGTTACCCTTGATAGGTGATGCTTTGCCCACGGTAGACTTGATCAGCACATCGCCCAACTAAGCTGGCAAGTGACGTCCAAATTCACAATGTCATGCCTTTTCATCAAATCATCAGTCAGTGCCATTACTTTATCAAGGTCATTTTCTTCATTTCTGAATCCAGTGTAATTCTCTTTAAGCCCTTCGATTAGATCAATGTAATCTGTTACTGATATAGTGGCAGACTGTAAGCCCTTAGTGGCAAAGTCACTCGTTTCAAACAACTTGTTGAACGTTACAAGTGGAAACAGAATTTTTAGCAGTAGTGCGTCGGCCTCAAGTTTGGTCTTCCCTGAGCTTTCAGAAAATTCAGCAAGAGTCTCTAATATAGGACCCAAAAGTGTCAGCACTTTACTCACGGCAGTTACCCACGAGCTCCATCTGATTTCATAATGACCTCTCTAGCCCCAAATTCATTTTCCCGGCCGCAGCGATTGCTGGATTTCCATAAATCTAGCATGTCGATGAGACCCCGTGATAAAACTATGCAAGTGACATCAAAAAATGTTGATATGCTAGGAGAGCTTTGATGCTGTGCACAGGACGAGGTTAAAGGGTTACTCCAGCGATTAGCATATGGCTTTGTATCAGTAGAAACTAAGGTTGCCAACCGTTATGTATTATACGGAATCGTCCCGTATTTGACACATAAAAGTCTTGTTCCGTATTGAACTGATACGGAACGCGCCTTGTTCCGTATTTTTGAGAATCAATTCAGTGCAAATCCATGACAGACATTTTCATTTTTTTTTACTGTTAAAATCAGTCATTTTTTGCAGTGTGCGGTAGATAGGCCTACTAATTTCTCCCCATTTTTCTATGACCAGCGTAGCGTTTTTAACATCTTGGAACATCATTAGAGAATGCTCTTTTAATTGGTCGTTTCAGTCATTGTGAGTCACATATCGTAGCAACCATAGATAATAAAGGCTAGATGTCTTACGGCGGAGTCACCATCGTCATCACCGGCGGCCATCTTGTCACAGGCAAGCTTTCTGTCGGGCTCAGTGGAACCTGATGTAAGATGAGTGATCTGTACGAACATAAATACTCTTATCTCGCTGAAATCTTGACGGATTTACAAATGGTTTGGTTTCTTACAAACGTTATTAACATGGCTACAAATCTGGATGCTTTAACACGTTGAAATTGCAGCTTTTCGTTTCGATAAACGGGTTAATCGTGCAGCTTGTGTAAAAAAACTATATTCTAGCCGCTATAACTCTGTGCCACTACTTCACACAATTATTCCGCTTGTTTCCTGAGAAACTACAGGGTCTCAGCTTTCTAAAGAGGTGAGGCATTTGATGCTAGCCAAAATTAGGTGGGAAACGTGATCTCTGAAGTAGGCACAGTGCAATGTAGGGGGGGAAATCCTAGTAAATTGCGTTTTTGAAGTTAAAATAAACTTAGTTTGCATGTTTTATTTGTTTATTTTTTTCAATATATATATATTGTAATGGGTGTATGCCTTTAAGAGAACGTGATTACGTTGTGATGACGTTTTAGAGCATGATGCTGGATGTTGAGTGTGTTCATGTTCCCAACAAGAGAATAAAGTAACCCTGGTGTTCTGTTCAGACACGTGTGTTCAGTAAGTTATTATATGGTGTCAGAAGTGCTTGACGACCACACAGCCTCGGAAGGATGGCTAAATTCAATCCCCCAGATTTTTTTCCATTTGATCGTCCAAATGAGTGAGCTGACTGGAAGCAACATTTTAAGCGTTTTCGGAGCGCTACAAAATTGGATAAAGAAGACGGGGAAGTTCAGGTCAGAACACATATTTAAGTCATTCACCTTTAAAGGGTTACTTCAGCGATTAGCATATGGCTTTGTATCAGTAGAAACCCTGGAGAATATTCAAATTATTGTGCTTTCCCCCCTCATATCCCCCTGAGACAAGAGATTTATGCATTTTATTTCTGGGAAAATTCCTCCTATGATGCAAATTGACGATTTTTGCATCATAGGAGGAATGTTTGCCCAGAGGCTAAAGACTACAGCCAGCAGAGGGAGCCATTTCCGCATGTTTTGAATCTGCGCATGGGGGATGGAGATCACACTCAGCTGGCAGGGAGAGCTCAGCTTGCAGACAGGATCATTTAAACGGAGCTATGGTGAGCAATGTAAGTCTTTTAACTTCTCAAATTCATTTCTATGAAAGTTAAGCTTGCAAAGGCATTAACTGAAACGCGTGCCAGACTGAACTCCTGTGTGAATGTATGCTGCGAGTGTAGTCGCGATTACCTCAGCTCTCATCACTCGTGCAGTCAGTGCTCAGTGCTGTGACACTCGCGCGGTGACTCATTCATTATATTGAACAGACACGTTCAGTTTTTAATTGTAGTCTCTTCTCTAACTCAGTCACTGTAATGACGGTGGCGTTGGGAATGGCCTCACAGGGCAGCGAAGCATTCTGGGAATTGTAGTCTTTCATCCCCATGGGACAAAAATACATTTTCTGTCTTTTCTCAGTCTAGAAGACACCAAATTCAAAAATAATTTCACATTTCTACTGCATTGATGACCCAGTTAAAATACAGATTCATCTTCCCAGCGCTGAAGTACCCCTTTAATGAGGAGGATGACCAGAAGAAATTCAACTTTGTGTTAAGAAAATACGACGAGTATTTCTTTCCTAAACGGAATGTGATTCACGAGCGAGCCTGTTTCTATCAAAGAGTACAGCGCCCTGGTGAAACGGCTGAAGCTTTCATCAGAACTCTCTATGATTTATCTGAAACTGTGACTTTGGTGAACACAGAGATGAACACATTTGGGATTGGATAGTCGTGGGGATACATGATAAAGATCTGTCATGCAGACTGCTGTTAATGTCCGATCTAACTTTGGCTCAAACAATTCAAAGCGTGCGCCAATCTGAAGAGGTAGCACTCCAAGTTGACCAGCAGGGGGAGGCGTGCGCTGCAGTACAAGAGATAGCTCAAGAGAAAACAGCACATAGATGGCAACATAAATGGAAACCTAAACGGAAAAATGATAAAGAGCAAGGAGAACCAAAATGTGGAAGGTGTGGGAAAATCAAACACAGACAACAGGAAAGATGCCCTGATGAAATTGTCTCAGACAATGGTCGTCAGTTTGTGAGTTCTGAGTTTCAAGAATTTCCAAAAGAATTTGACTTTCTGCACATCACATCTAGTCCACACCACACTCAAGGAAATGGACATGCAGAGAGAGGAGTGCAGATTGCTAAGAAAATTTTAAAACAGAAAGATCCACTTCTGGCTCTGATGAGCTACAGGGCAACACCTTGCATCACTACTGGCGTAAGCCCAGCTGAACTCCTTATGGGCAGAAAGATTAAAACGACACTTCCAATGCTTGAAACAAATCTTCAGCCGGAATGGCCAAACTTGGACGATGTACGGAGAAAAGATTCCATGGAAAAGCAAGAGCAAGCCTTCTACTTTAATCGCCACCATGGGGCTAGACCCTTACCATCATTGAGGTCTGGTGATGCCGTACTCACAAAGTTAGACCATCAAAAGACCCGGGGAACAGCTGCTGTGGTCACAGGCGAGAGCACGACTCCTCGATCTTTTATTATTGAGACACATCAAGGGGCAACGCTGCGCCGCAACCGCCGTCATTTGCAGTTCATCCCTAAATCCGCTAGCCTAGAAATCTAGACGCACCCTAGCGGCAGCAAATTTAATTTGCCCGCAAGTGTCGTCTAGCAACTCTCAATACCCTTCTGAGCTGTGTTCCTCACAATCTGGACGGGCCAATCACGTCGTGTATAAAGTCAGCGGGCGGGGCCATAATGACGACGGCCGAGTTGCGTTTGCGAGCTTCTAGTAAACAGAAACTGGCGAACGGCGGCGGTCTTTTGAATCAGCTTTGACCGCGACTCTGGAAGACTTGGATTTAAGCTTTTCTCTGAGAAAAGAACAAAGAACGGCACTGATGTCATTCTTAAAAAGGGAAGATGTGTTCTGAGTTTAGCCGACCGGATACGGCGAATGTTTAATCAGTCAGCGAGGTTGTAGCGCTATCCTATCGCGTGCAGAGGGAGTTTGAAAGACGACCGTTTATCCGCCCCTCGGATTGAGCTGTCAATGGTGAGTTTCCAGACCAAACATCTTGATGTGGGTCTGGCTTGTCAGGCTATAAATCCGCTCGATTAAGTCAGTCTCGGGTTCAAAAAGAACAATCACATGAGCAGCAGCCTGAGTCTACATTGAATACTGGGACAACTTTGTCTCAGCCTCCAAAGACACAAACAGGACTGGTAATGACTAGATCTGGTAGAACAAGTGAACCAGTGGACAGATTAGATTTGTGAGAAAAAAAGGGATGTGGGAAGAAAGAAAGAAAGAAAGAAAGAAAGAAAGAAAGTAGAGTTCCCTTCTTTCTTTCTTTCTTTCTTTCTTTCTTTCTTTCTTTCTTTCTTTCTTTCTTTCTGTTTTATGTGTGTTTAATATAGATTGAAACAACGTAATTCAATGTGTTTGGACTAGGCAGTGAGTAAATTAATAAAGTTTTAAGACACAATAAAGTAAAAAAAAAATCACAAGCAGGTTAGAACTAGTGTGTTCCCTTTCGGGGAACTCGAGCTGCGTCGAAACGCTGTGAGAACGCCTCTGCGTTAATGCGTCGTGAAGCGCCTGTAGAACCATTCCATCGGAAAAAAGATCGATCGTCGGCGTGATGACGTCATCGACCGGAAGCTATAAAACGTCCGTGAAAACAAACAGGAACTAGCTTCTGAGCCTTCAGCAAGCGATCTGTGTGAACCTGTCTGTCTATTTGGTGTTTTTGTCTGTCTATTATCAGAGATTTTCCACCCTTTTTGTTAAATATTCCATATATTAACAGAAAAAAGAGAAAATAAAATAGATAGAAATGGCGAGTGAGAGCAGCAATTTCAGAAAGTGTGTTCCTCCCTGCCCACGCTACATCACGGGCGGGGACACACATCTTCTCTGTGTTGCATGCTTGGGAGCGCAGCATGCCCAGGCAGCCCTCGAGGGGGCTGCTTGCGAGCACTGTGAGCGTTTACCATTAAGAACGCTGCGCTCCCGCCGGGCACTCTTCGAGGAGGGTGCCTCGGCTCGTGTTCCCCGCAGCTCTGGTCCCGCTTCCGCCGAGGCGGAGCGAAGGCTGCAGTCGTGGGGTTCACAATTGGATGTTGCAGAGGGGTTAGAGACGGGCGCTGCCTTATCTCTGCCCTCACCTGCTCCATCCAGCGGCTCTTCTCGGGGCATGGAAGCACGCATGGCGGTTTCTTCCCCCCCGAGAGAGTCGCCGGTACTTCATCTGTCCAGCTCTGAGGAGGTGGACGTTGAAAGTATCGACACTGAAGATTCGCCACTTCAGTCCCCTGCTAGTGAAGAGCTAGTTGAGGTTTTGACGCGAGCAGTGGCCAGATTAAACATCGACTGGCCCACTGAAAGATCTGAGGCAGGAAGAAAACGTCATAGCAAGCTAGACGAACGCTTCCTGCCATCTCGCGCCTCAGAACCTCAGCGACGGGGCCTGCCGTTCTTCCACGACTTGCACACCGAGGTGGCAAGATCGTGGAGGAGACCGGCATCATATCGTGTCTTCAGCCCGCAGACTTCGGTCTATAGCAACATCAGCGGGCTGAGACAGTACGGTTATGGGGCGATGCCAAAGGTTGAAGAGACGCTTGCGAGCCATCTCTCACCCTCTTCGGCATCGTCCCTTAAGGCCCCGACTTTACCCACCAGACCATTGAAAACAACGTCGGCGTTGGTGGGTAAAGCGTACTCGGCAGCGGGTCAAGCGGCTGCATGCCTGCACACGATGGCTATCGTGCAGGCATACCAGGCTGACCTGCTGAGGGATCTGGACGGTAGTGATGCTGTGGGGGGAGATATTGTAGCTGAGTTAAGATCTTCAGCCGATTTAGCTCTCCGGGCCACCAAGGAGACGGCCAGATGTGTTGGCCGCTCCATGGCAGCATTGGTGGCTACGGAGAGGCACCTATGGTTGAACCCCACAGATATCAAGGAGAGGGAGAAAGCCTTTCTGCTTGATGCGCCGCTTTCTCCTGGAGGCCTCTTCGGTGACGCAGTCCATACTGTCACCGAGAGGTTCCAGGAGTCGAAAAAGCAAGCTGCGGCGCTCAAGCAGTTCCTCCCTCTCCGAGTCCAGGTCCCTGGGGCTGCTGCTGATACCACCAAGCAGCCCAAACCGAGTACGAGCTCTTCACACAGGGCTTCACAGAAGCAGAGCGTCGCTGCCCGAGCTCCCCCTCAGCGTGGGGACGAGGGGCGGCGCTCTCAGACGAGGCCTTCGAGGGGCAGGGCTGATCTGCGGACAGTCCTGATCGCCAAGAAGGCCTCGTCGAAGCGTTCCTGACGCCAGAAGCGTCAGGACGCTGAGGGTGGTTCCCCCCGTAGGGAAACGGTGTTTACCCCTGCTAACGGTACCCGTTTCCCTACGGCACCCTCGGGGGGCCGCGCTGCCAACCCCGCCGCAATGCCGGGGCGCAGTCGGTCTCCGCGGGCCACCCGAGGGTGGTCCGCACCCCCTTCGGGGGGCCCCCGAGCAGTCAAGTCAGTCGTTCCCTGCCGGTCCGCCGCTTCAGGGCACTGTGCTTGTTGCTCAAAATACACCAGAGGCCTGGTTCCCTTAGTAGATTTTCTAGACGAGTGGAAACGTCTATCAAACATATCTCGTTGGGTCCTGCAGATAATAGAAAGGGGGTACGCTATTCAATTCAGAAGTCGGCCACCTCCTTTCTGCGGTGTCCTACCTACAGAGGTGGGCCCGGAGCAGGCTCTGGTAATGGCACAGGAAGTAGAGACACTCCTGCAAAAAGGGGCTATAGAGAGGGTTCCCCCTCCCAGCAGGGAGTCTGGCTTTTACAGCCGTTACTTCATCGTGCCCAAGAAGGATGGGGGCTTACGCCCGATATTAGATCTGCGGCTATTGAATCGCTCGGTGGCCAAGCTAAAATTCAAGATGCTTACACTCAGACAGATTGTAGCGCAGGTCAAATCGATGGATTGGTTTGTCACCATAGACCTCAAAGATGCGTATTTTCATGTCTCCATCCTTCCACATCACAGGAAGTTCCTGAGGTTTGCCTTCGGGGGAGAGGCATACCAATATCGTGTACTTCCCTTCGGTCTAGCACTGTCACCCCGCACGTTCACCAAGTGTGTGGATGCAGCTCTGGCGCCGCTGCGTCTACAGGGCATCCGCATACTGAACTATATCGACGACTGGCTGATTCTAGCGAATACAGAGCAGATGGCGGTTCAGCATCGAGATGCTGTTCTCGCCCACATGTCAAAGCTGGGGTTGAGGCTGAACGCCAAGAAGAGTGTGCTTTCTCCAGCTCAGAGAACCACTTTTCTAGGTGTGAACTGGGACTCGGTAATTATGCGGGCGCAATTATCGCCAACACGCATAGCATCGATCCTGGCAGCCGCCAAAGAACAGAAGCTAGGCCGAGCCGTCACTGTGAAACAGTTCCAGAAACTGTTAGGTCTCATGGCAGCAGCGTCCAACGTGATACCTTTTGGCCTTCTGTACATGAGGCCACTGCAGTGGTGGCTCAAAACAAAGGGGTTCTCCCCGAGGGGAAATCCGCTCCGCACGATCAAAGTCACGCGGCGATGCCTACGTGCTCTGGTCATGTGGAAAAACCTGGGGTTTCTATCCCAGGGTCCCGTGTTGGGGGCTCATGTTCGTCGCGTAACGCTAACGACAGACGCCTCTCTCACGGGCTGGGGGGCGACCATGAGTGGTCGCTCGTCCCAGGGTCTATGGCAGGAACATCAGCGGCACTGGCACATAAATCGGCTAGAGATGCTCGCAGTGTTTCTTGCATTGAAACAGTTCCTGCCCGACCTCAGGGGCCACCATGTACTAGTCAGAACAGACAACACGTCCGTGGTGGCCTATATAAACCACCAGGGGGGTCTGAAGTCTCGTCCGTTGGACAAATTGGCACATCGGATCCTCCTGTGGGCCCAAGGGAAATTGCTGTCAATCAGGGCAGTGTATATCCCGGGAGCCCTGAATCAGGAAGCAGACAGCCTGTCGAGACAGGGGCCGAGGCCCGGGGAATGGAGACTCCACCCAGAGGTGGTGGAGCTCCTATGGAAGGTTTATGGGAAAGCAGAGATAGACCTGTTCGCTTCGGCGGAGAATTCTCACTGCCCGCAGTGGTTTCCTCTGACCCATCCGGCCCCTCTGGGGCTGGATGCCATGGTACAGGAGTGGCCGAGGCTGCCTCTGTACGCCTTCCCCCCGATTGTCCTGCTTCCAGGAGTTCTGGAGAGGGTACGCCGGGACGGGGCCCAGGTACTTCTAGTGGCTCCGAACTGGCCGACCCGAGTATGGTTTTCGGACCTGATATCTCTCCTGGAAGGCTCTCCGATGGAGATTCCGACCAGGAGGGATCTACTCTCTCAGGCGGGCGGGAGATTCCTGCACCCACGCCCAGAGATGTGGAAACTGTGGGCCTGGCCTCTGAGGGGGCTAGGCTCATAGAGGAAGGTCTCTCGGCCGAGGTCGTAGAGACCATCCTACACTCCAGAGCTCCGTCCACAAGGAAGCTGTACGCTTTGAAATGGAGACTTTTCTCAGCATGGTGCAGAGAACGCCAGTGGGACCCAGTTAACTGCCCGGTTGGTACAGTGCTGGAGTTCCTGCAGGAGAGGTTCTCGGCAGGGTTGACCCCCTCCACACTTAAGGTGTACGTGGCGGCCTTGGGTGCCTTCCACGTCCCTTGCAGTGGAGTGTCTTTGGGAAGACACCCTCTAATTACACGCTTCCTTCGTGGCACATTAAGGTTGAGGCCAGTTATGCACTCGAGGGTCCCGGCATGGGACTTGGCCATTGTTCTGAGGGGCTTGTCCGGACCTCCGTTCGAACCTCTGGGGGAGGTTTCGGATAAGTTCCTCACCCTAAAAACCATCTTCCTTTTGGCCATTTCATCTCTTAAAAGGATAGGAGATATTCAGTCCCTGTCAGTAGGGCCCTCATGTCTAGAGTTTGCGCCAGGGATGGTGAAAGCATTTCTACATCCCAGGCCGGGTTATGTCCCCAAGGTTCCTACGAGCCCACGGGGCCCCATCACTCTACAAGCCTTCTGTCCTCCTCCATTTATGACGTCAGACCAGGAAAGGTTAAATCTGCTGTGTCCTGTGAGGGCACTGGATACTTATGTCCACAGAGCTGCCCTGTGGAGAAAAACCGAACAATTGTTTGTTTGCTTTGGACCCCCTAAGAAGGGGGCCCCAGTATCCAAGCAGAGGATGAGCAAGTGGGTGGTCGAGGCCATCTCACTTGCTTATGAAGCTACCGGGCAGCCATCTCCACTGGCTGTCCGGGCGCACTCAACCAGGGGTATGGCTGCTTCTAAAGCACTTTTGTCGGGGGCTTCCCTCCATGATATTTGCAACGCGGCCGGTTGGTCGTCTCCTTCTACCTTCGTCAGGTTCTACGAACTAGACCTGGCATCTACAGTAGGGGCACAGGTACTCTCGTAACCGTGTGCGCTTCGGCTTCACACATACGAGACACTTGGTCCTATGGCGATGTGGGTATAAGCGTTCTCACAGCGTTTCGACGCAGCTCGAGTTCCCCGAAAGGGAACGTCTCAGGTTACGTATGTAACCCTAGTTCCCTGAGGGAACGAGACGCTGCTTCGCTCTGCCATACTCCCGGCGTGTCCGTGATCACTTACTTCAGGCTTTATCAGAAGTTAGTTCCTGTTTGTTTTCACGGACGTTTTATAGCTTCCGGTCGATGACGTCATCACGCCGACGATCGATCTTTTTTCCGATGGAATGGTTCTACAGGCGCTTCACGACGCATTAACGCAGAGGCGTTCTCACAGCGTTTCGACGCAGCGTCTCGTTCCCTCAGGGAACTAGGGTTACATACGTAACCTGAGACGTTTTATTTCATAGATCAAAACGTGAAAATATTTAGAGGCTTTGTTAACCACAGACAGGGCTGGACTGGGGCTCAAATTCGGCTCTGGCATACCCAGCACATCCGGCCCATGAGTTCCCCGTGAATGTTTCTGCTGCGGTTGGGGCCTTAAATTGGCGTATATAAATAAAACTAGGACAAGGACAAATAATGATAGATATTATCGAATTTGCTGCAAATGCAGATAAACTTAATATTACTTTTTTGGTCAGACAGAAATGCCCTTAGCAGTAAAGCACTGATGATTTTGAGCTAGGATGCTGTAAAGTATGTAAGACTGAAAAAACTAGTATATGCCGAAATGTCTGAATGAAGAACAAGGACTCTCTGAGAAAATAAAGGAAATTAACATCTGAACTGTCCCTCACACACCACTGGAGATGCAAGTCTCACCTCACTATCAGCTAATCTACATCTTTCCCTATATACCCCGTCTCCCCCAATTCCTTCCCTGTCTCATGCTGAGATCACCTGAAAATACACACAAAATCTCTATATTACAATGTCAATCCACACGATACAGTATTATATGTGTTTGATATCGTTTGAAATGTCTCAGTGCGACTGGTACAAATATCTCAACTCCACAGAAGTAAACTAGAACATCATGAATGTTTTAAGGGTTTAAAGATATCTTTCCTTGGTGTATGGTGGGTGTGGCTGAAAGCCACATTTGGCCTCTCTTCTAATCAGGTCTATAGGACCTGATCAATGCAAATTCCTATTGTTAACTAGTGTTTCCATTTGAAAGAGTTTCAAATGGTTCTAGGTATGTATCTGGTTCTGGGTATTTAAGGAAATGTTGCAAAGAGCTCAGGGCTCGATACTGTACTCAGGTCAGCCCGTAATGCTGGACGTTTTAACCCATGCAGCATTATGTAACCTTGATAAGTCCGGTATACATCTCATTCTTTACTTTAGGGTATTTGATGTGAAGTATACCTTTGAATTGATTATGTAATTGGCGTTATACATTTACCTGATTGTTAATAAATTGTTATACTTTGATTGATTCTGACTTGCTCTGGAATTATTCAGGTTATGAACGGATATAATTTCAACAAAGGGTTAAACGGAATAATTAAATGTGTAGTTAAACTATTAAATATAAATGACCAAATAACCAATTGGCATTCTAACCCAAATTCTAAATTATCATTAAATGGAGTCAGATAACGAGGAATTGGAATAAAATCCCCTTTTCCCTGCTGAAAAGACGAACGCGCAGCGACCTTCACCCGCCGATCGTTAGCCTCCATTGGGACGATTTGGGCGGCCTTACAATTTGGTGACCCCGACGTGATGTTGCAACTCTCTTACGAGCAACGTCTTTTCAGTGAAGTATTGGATTTTAAAAACCAACAAGAGGTTTGAGCTTCTCTTTCTTCAACTGCTGTGGTAAGTACATTTTCATTGCCTTTTAGAACTGTTGAGGGAAAGTTTATCTGCAACCAGGGCCGGCTCTAGCTCTTTGGTTGCCCTAGGCGAGATGGAGTTTTGCCCCCCCCCCCCCCTCCCCCCTCCCCCTCCACTCACTTTTATCGTCTCTAATTCAGCACATGTCTGTTTTCCTAGGCCTACCCCTAACCAAGAAGCACTTATTATTAAACATGTTCGACGCTTTATTTCCACTTTTCAAACATTTTCTCACTTTTTATTAAAAATATATGCCTTTCCAATTTGATATGTGATGGGAAAAGGGAATAGAGCGAGTGTGGCAAAAGGCAGGATCGAACCACTGATCGATCTGCATCAAATCTTGATGCCGTGCGTCTTACCACTACACTACAGCCTCTTTAAAGAATCAGGTGAACACAGCATCTTTGTCTTTAATGTAAATAATATGGCATCTTTCATTAGGCTGCTCCAGTAAAAAAAAAAAAAAAAAAAAAACCGAGAGGCCGTATTTATTTCCTTCCGACGCCCACGTAGAGAGCGTTTGTACTTTTCATAAATAACATGCATACGTTATCCATATTCATAACGAACTGGACTTTTTCATATTTAAATGACACCCATGTAGGTTATTGTAGATTATTGTCAGTGAAGTTATGTTTGCAATACTTATAGTAATTATGTAGAAAACTAGCAAGTGATAGCTTATTGACAATATTAATAATATTTATAAAATAAATATTAGTTGATTAGATTGATACTAAGTAATTTTATTTTGTTTGACAACTTATTGGCTGAGATAAGAAGACTAACCTCTATACTGGGCTTTCTTTCAATTTTCTTCCTTTCTTTTTTCTCTTTTTCCGTCCCTGTGCATCCGCAGGGTTTAGACGCCTCATTTTTGATGAACGCGCAAGATGAGCACTTGCCTGACATAACGCCTGAACTAATAATCAATAATCACCATCAATTCAATCTAATAATCAGGTTGATAAGTAATTAAACGTGTGGCTGAGGGGGCGCCCTATGATGATCATGTTTAATGAACATTATGTTGTATTTCGCTTGTTCCGATTCTATGCTTAATGGGTAGTGTGGTGTGGCAAGCAGCGGGGCGAGGGACCGCGAGAGCGGGCCGGTGATTAACGTTCACGAGTGCCAGCTGCGTGGCACACCGGTCTCGTCTCGCGGCCATGTGACGGGAGCATATAAGGAGGAGCAAGGACAGCGGAAGACGAGAGAGGACCAGGCCTGGAATTTTATGTTATGTTTTGTTTATGTGTTTGTGGGCAGTCGTCCGTGAGGGGCTGTCCACGTTTTATTTTGTGTGTGTTTGCGGGCAGTCGTCCGTGAGGGGCTGTCCGCGGTTTTACTTTCATTTTGTTTATTTATTTTTAATAAATGTGTTTGAAACGTTCGCCGGTTCCCGCCTCCTTCCTTCCCAACTACGAACCGTATTACATTGGTGCCGAAGCCCGGGAGGAAGGAGGGACGCGCTGTCGGAGAGCCCTCGCTGCTGAGGGGGATCGCGGTGCTGAGGAGTTCGGGCAGCGCGGATGAGGAAAGACCGCGAGGGCTGCCCGAGGCGATGGTGCTGGAGCGGGAAAGGTGGGACAGAGACCTCGCTGCCGTGCCCCTGGGTCGAGGTGGGGTGGCTGCCGTCCGAGAGGGAGCGGAGGAGTCGCCGCGCTTGCCGGGGGCCGGAGCCTGCTGCCATCCGCCTGATAGGGGAGGAGCAGGGAGCGCGGGGCTCGCTGCCGGGTCCCTCGAAAGGAGGAGTCACCGCCGGCCGCCAGGGGGCGGAGGAGGATCGAGCGGCCCACCAGGCGTCCAGTGCCAACGCACAGCACCGCGAGGAAGAGCCTCTCGGCGGGCGGAGGGCCGAACGGCAGTGTGTCTGGGAACCGGACCAGATTTTTTTTTTTTTTTTTTTTTTTTTTTCCCTTCTTTCTTTTTTCCCTCTCTCCCCTCTCTCGTCCGCGGGCTCCTCGTGCTCCCGTCTACATTTCTCTCGCCTCTCTGTCCTTACCCCCAGGTGCCGCGGCCGCCGTGATCGGCCCCCCCGGGAGAGGGGGGGAGGGGGAGTAGAGCGCCGTCTCGGGAGTGCCCCCCGGCCTGCGAGGGGCGATGGGGGTATGTGGTGTGGCAAGCAGCGGGGCGAGGGACCGCGAGAGCGGGCCGGTGATTAACGTTCACGAGTGCCAGCTGCGTGGCACACCGGTCTCGTCTCGCGGCCATGTGACGGGAGCATATAAGGAGGAGCAAGGACAGCGGAAGACGAGAGAGGACCAGGCCTGGAATTTTATGTTATGTTTTGTTTATGTGTTTGTGGGCAGTCGTCCGTGAGGGGCTGTCCACGTTTTATTTTGTGTGTGTTTGCGGGCAGTCGTCCGTGAGGGGCTGTCCGCGGTTTTACTTTCATTTTGTTTATTTATTTTTAATAAATGTGTTTGAAACGTTCGCCGGTTCCCGCCTCCTTCCTTCCCAACTACGAACCGTATTACAGGTAGTAATGGGCGGCACTAGAGCGGGCTCGCGCCCCTAACACAACTGTCGCCCTAGGCAACCGCCTAGCTTGCCTATAGCAAACGCCGGCCCTGCCTGCAACTCACACATATAGACACATTTATAGAACGGGTCGGTATACCCACTATAGATCGGAACCGTAGAAATCCGATATTGTGTAAGAATTAGACGTGAAACATGACTTTCCAGGGACAGCACAGCTGTAGTGTAGATGAGGAAATTATGGGAATACTAGGCGTACAACTACAAGATCTCCTCTTTCAATTAAGCGACAAAGGATTTAACATGAAGTGGACCAATAATGAAATTATATCCTGGTATTCTGCTAAGGGCGCGCAACTAAAATCAAAATCAAAATACAAGAGAATTCCGGCTGCAATTGTTTATTTGCTTCGTCGTAACGACCTCAAAACAATGGCCGAGAATGAACGAACGATAACAAACATCAAAGAAATTGAAAGATTGCAATCGGACGAATTACAAATGTTAAGAGCAAAAGTCGAAGCGACAACATATGAGCAACGAGGGTGGGCTAGACAGCGCGAAGAAATGGCAACAAAAATCGATCAGCTCCAAGAAAACTGCAAACCGGCAATAACTACATATCTGCTCTCGAAGATTGTTGCGATAATGTAGGATTTCCAGTAGCCGCAGTTAAACAAGCAGCACTGGATGACATTTGTGATCTTGAGAATCAAAATGATGATGATGCCGCATTAACATACAAGCCACAGAGAGAAACTCGTAACCGAGCTCCTGTGTTAAGGCACGATGAGCCAAAAGAACAATGCCCGGTAACGACTCGCACAAAGTGTAATGACAAACTCCAAAAGAAGTCTAAACCTGCTGCAAAAACTGAGACTTTAAACTTCAGAGATTGTAAAAGTCTACGTAATGTGGAACCATTTCAATCATTAAGTCTAGATGCTAGATGTAAAGAAGTGGATTCTAAAAACACAGAAGCAGAAAAGTCTAAGGCAAAGATTCAAGATCTTCAAACACAACTAAATAAATTACTAACTGAGCTGTTAGCCCTGACTGGGAAGTGTAAAAATCAAGAGGAGACCATTGCAGATCTCAAGGCTGAACTAGTAGCTAAAAAGTTCATGCCTCCCAAAACGCTTAACAGTGATGGGACTAAAAAGCATGTTCATTTCTTAGATGAGGTGACTTGCTCTAATGAATCTGAAATGTTTAGTTCAGAAAATGCATGTGCAACTCGAGGAAGTGTGCCTATTTCAGTTCTTAAGGTGATGCAGCACTGCAATAGCCCAGAGTCATGTACCAGTACGCTTGGTGTTCAGACATTAGAGAGTCATGAAAATCCTCAAACTCCAGGAGAACAAAGCAGTCAAACCTATGGCAAAGAGAACAGGTTTTGCAGTTCCTGTCAGAAAATTGGACATTCAGAGGTAACATGCTGGTCATTGGGCAGGGGTCGACCGCCACCTTATTTTCAGAAAAACAGGAAATTCCTTTCTAAGGGTAAAGATAATCGCTCATTTGAAGGTACAACTCTCAGTGAGCTAACTGCATTGTTCATGCAAGGTCTTCACCTATTAACCTCACTTGCTGGTGGGCTAGTAGCCTAATAGCAATGAGTTTAATAGTTAAAACATCCAAATTGCAGTGATCCTGCTTGTATTTTCAAATTTGTAATTGTAAATAAACGTGCGCATTGAACACACATAGTTGTTTGTGTTAATAAAAACACCTAGGCTATTTAAGTTTATTCTTTAAAAAACAAGATTGCTTTACTGTAAGTGTATGAAACACTTAGGATAAAGGTTGTAGATGCTATGCATTCTAGACCATGTATCTTGTAAAAACAGAATAAATGTGTTTCTTTGTTGAATTTGTTTGTCTCCCATGTGGAGCATAGGATTGCCATGTGGCTACAGTGTTATTTACAATTGCATTAACCATGAAAATACTATAACGTATGTTGTGTTAATAACTCAGGTGATCATGTACATCCATGACACCACAAGACTACGCTCAGGTTAGTAACACGGACTAAAACACAGTTTTTCGGTGGAGCATTAAAGCACACCAGGCTGATGTTTTAGAGCTCCGACTAACACATTGGCGTTCAGATACGTAGACTTGTACTGCGGGTTGAAAGACTAAAGACGTCTTCCGTTTAGAACAATAACACATTGTTAGACCAATCTAAATAGGGCAACCCTAATTCCTGATTGTTGTAATATTGCTCTAATTACGTAGACGTGGAAAACCACGGCATGATTATAGAAAGTCACTATTAGAGATAGTAAGTTGGTCACTTGATTCTGTGGTGGTGGTCATGGGCCTCTGATTAAAAGCAATTTACATTAATTACGAGAATTCAAATCCAAGGGGACTGAACAAAACTATCTTGGAATGATCAACGTGTAGCACGGGCGTCCAAGATATCAGTCACTGGCCTCTACTGAATGACCAAGACTGACGAGTTTGCGAAAGAGATTGTACTCTGACCGGTGCGAGACTCAATGTTATCGGAATCTTGATTACTGAGTATAACACAATGTATAAGAATTGAATTGAAAGAAAATAGAAACCTAAAGTTAATGATTAACATAATCATTTAAAACCTTTTCATTTTATGGAGTCAGATGAAATAACGAGGTAATACATATAAATACATGTATTGGATTTAATATTGTTGTGTTGCATTGGTTCAATTCCCAGTGCCAAAAGGGAGGGGTTGTGCTGTTATCTTTTGCCTTTACAAGAACACAGCTAGAGCTACATGTGTGGCACTGATAATAGCAAACCAATTCACCGTCACCGAGGTGCAACACCTAAAATGCAGAAGTACCTAATTTTTTTTTACAGGTCACAGAGACCTCAATTAATCAAATATGTGTGTGACATCGTAAGCAGACAACACCAAAACAGGTGAATTAATTTCTGCCCACAGATCTGACTGTAATGAGAGCAACTGGAAATAAAGCCATGGGAACCAACCCATCGGAATTCATGACAATATGAGTGATAAAAGCTCTGATTAATCCAGAAAAATTCTCCAGCAGAACTGGGGTCTCTAATGCTCACAGCAGACTGTGAAGGCTCGACTGTAAGAACAGTTTTAAGGTGTCACACACTGTACTAAAACAACAGCAACAATTCAGACCTGGCCGATGAAACTCTGTTTCATGTGACAGCCAGGATGAAAATTGCATCATGCATAATAGTGGCATTCAAATAAGTCCAAACCTGACTGTGAAGCTGTTGATAATGTCAGAATTAACTGTGATTCTCTGCATTATTTTTGTCTCAGGTTTACAACTGCAATTCCTTGGAGAACGGACGCTGGAAAGGGGCTAACACCCCAAAGTGGGCAAACTCAACAATGGAATTGTCAGAGCAACTTGAAATGAGGGAGATGGGTGCGAATACACTTGATGGGGCCATTCACACTTCACAAAATGTATACATGATCTCCCAGTGTAGCACTGGAACTAAATTTTGCAACACAGATTGTTATTGATAAGACTCCACCCATCTCCCAAAAACAAACACGGAACACAGAACACACACCTCCTTCACTACACCCTCATATCACCTGAAACAGATCAAATCTATCCAGGCTGTACACTACACATCAAAGATGGCATAGAGTCCAAAAGTGTTACTTCACTAAAGATCTATTGTCCATCTTTTCACACCAACAGATCCAAATAGCTTCAAACACACAGGACAGTAGAGTTGGTCCCATGATGACAGTCTATTAAAGACACACATAGCAAACGCTATTCACTACATCCTACCAACTCATAGGACTGCACACACACTCACACACACACACACACACACACACACACACACACACACACACACACACACACACACACACACACACACACACACACACACACACACACACACACACACACACACACACACTGTGACAAGGAATACACAATCCACATTATTGTATGACTAAACATATTTAGATCTGCCTTAAATGCATTGGAAGATTCCTGAACAAACACAGTGGTTATTATATATATATGTATATCTTCATAATTGTGATTGAATATTATTGATGTTATTATTATATGCATATCATCTATTTTAATATATAAACTGCACTGACTTTTTGCTGCATTTCCTTAGGTAATCCAGACCAAGAATACTTAAATTTCGCTGTCACTTTATCACAGTGATAGTGAAGAATTAGGTGATTAAATACCACCCCACCAATTATGACCTTAAAAAAACACTTGAGAGAAGGTGTACCAATCGCACTGCTGACGTGAACCCACATTGTTTTTTATTTTTGTTTTCTTGCATTGTATGTTCTTATGCATTTCTCTATGGCTTAAGTTCATCAGTGTTCAGTCGTTAAGTGGACATTAAGACTCTTTTCAGGTGTCAACTACGGAGAAGCCTTCCACCCATTGAAATCTACCCAGTGAACCACACCATTGGAGGTGTGAGGATTACACAAGGAGAGTCAGATTATTGGGAAAGTGCTACAGAAGCAGAAGCTTCCCCATGAAGAAGTGACACGTTAACTGAACATTCACCAAGGTCCGAGACTGACTCTATGAATATGCTGTGCTGAACTACAGGTAGAACACCTGAACACATTCACCCACCAGCTGAAACTCAAGCTACACAAACCTGGTGAGACGGTGTCCTGCAGGTGAACAAAGAACCTTCCAAAGGGCTCTGCAGCTGCTAAGACAATTTCGTCATCTCAAGGATTGAACCAACGTCTAACCAACGTCTAACAGTGATCCCATAGGACCACCAGAGTTTGACCCATTGGGATCAAGAGGTGGAACAAATTGTAAGGCCGCCCAAATCGTCCCAATGGAGGCTAACGATCGGCGGGTGAAGGTCGCTGCGCGTTCGTCTTTTCAGCGGGGAAAAGGGGATTTTATTCCAATTCCTCGTTATCTGACTCCATTTAATGATAATTTAGAATTTAGGTTTGAATGCCAATTGGTTATTTGGTCATTTATATTTAATAGTTTAACTACACATTTAATTATTCCGTTTAACCCTTTGTTGAAATTATATCCGTTCATAACCTGAATAATTCCAGAGCAAGTCAGAATCAATCAAAGTATAACAATTTATTAACAATCAGGTAAATGTATAACGGCAATTACATAATCAATTCAAAGGTATACTTCACATCAAATACCCTAAAGTAAAGAATGAGATGTATACCGGACTTATCAAGGTTACATAATGCTGCATGGGTTAAAACGTCCAGCATTACGGGCTGACCTGAGTACAGTATCGAGCCCTGAGCTCTTTGCAACATTTCCTTAAATACCCAGAACCAGATACATACCTAGAACCATTTGAAACTCTTTCAAATGGAAACACTAGTTAACAATAGGAATTTGCATTGATCAGGTCCTATAGACCTGATTAGAAGAGAGGCCAAATGTGGCTTTCAGCCACACCCACCATACACCAAGGAAAGATATCTTTAAACCCTTAAAACATTCATGATGTTCTAGTTTACTTCTGTGGAGTTGAGATATTTGTACCAGTCGCACTGAGACATTTCAAACGATATCAAACACATATAATACTGTATCGTGTGGATTGACATTGTAATATAGAGATTTTGTGTGTATTTTCAGGTGATCTCAGCATGAGACAGGGAAGGAATTGGGGGAGACGGGGTATATAGGGAAAGATGTAGATTAGCTGATAGTGAGGTGAGACTTGCATCTCCAGTGGTGTGTGAGGGACAGTTCAGATGTTAATTTCCTTTATTTTCTCAGAGAGTCCTTGTTCTTCATTCAGACATTTCGGCATATACTAGTTTTTTCAGTCTTACAAGTACATTTACTGCTTTTAAATGCTGTCATCATTTACTCACTGTCGTGTCATTTAAAACCTGCATGACTTCTGGGAAACACAAAATAAGATGGTTTGAAGAATGTTGGCAACCGAGCCATTTTGGTTAGGCTACCATTTGAATATTGTATGAACAAAAAAACTGACTCAAATTATTTTATTTTATGCTACACAGAAATAAACTCATTTAGGTTTGGAATGACATTAGGGTGAGTAAATGATCACATTTTTGGGTTGAACAATCATATTTTTCAAGAGTTAACACATCATTTAAGTAAGACACTGATATCTATCTTTCATGAGGCTATTACATTTCATTAAATCTATTAAAAAAAGTTAATAAAACTTTTAAAGAGGAAAAAAAGCTTTGTCCTTTATTTATGGGATCTAGACTTAAAGCTGTTTTATAGACTAGTTTAACTGTAGACCAGTTTCATTTAACTGTAAGATCATGGTAGTCACCGGGGTAAAAAACATACTGTACAAACCTTGCTCATCATTATATGGCTATATTGTTTCCAAAACTATATAAAACATATATAATAAACTTATTTGCAAATAAAAAAAAATGTAAACACCTGTAGAAAATACGAAAACAGCCTCTATTAAAGTGATTTATATTCTGCAATATCAATTTATGTAATATAGCAACATTTTTAATAAATGTTTCTTCCTAAACACCATATTTCTTCGCTGTTAGCTGCAGAGTAAGGTGAGGTTGTGCTGAAGTGAAACGTTTGTGTGTATTGCCGTTTTCCACTTTCCCTCGTCATGAATAGGTTACGTATGCTCGCGGCTGTTTTCAGCGGATTCACCACAGAACTGTAACGTTTCCATATCACACGATTGAATAAAACTAAATAAGTCAAAGTGCCGTTCATAGAGCAGTATTTAAACGCAGCGTACGTTCGTCAGCGGCTGTGCTGTGTGGATATTCGCCTTTTGCAGTTCCATGCGCTCAAATAATAAATAAATAAATAGAAAAAAGCGCCTAATATGGAGGGGAGGTCTCTCTCGCTTCGGCTTGTCAATTCAGAAGACAAACCAATGGGCCGCTGTCGCTGCATGTTGTCAGTGGTAAAAATGTTTTTTTGTTTTTTTTAATTTTAAACACTATTCCGGCCCCAAAAGTGCGTCGGCTCACCGGGCGGTATGCCAGATTACCAGTCCAGCCCTGGCCACAGACCTTATTTCAGGCGATTTAGCAAAAGCCCGTAGACTTTAGAGCGAGGGAACCGGAAGTGCTAAAATGCGAACTCACTTCCGCGTTTTGGCCTACAATGTGACGTCATGACTTCGGCACTCTATACTCCCGGCTCGTTAACATGACGCAATCGGTCACATGACACACGAGAGCCAATGGCATTTTACAATCAAAGCTGACGTAATGATGCGATTGGTCCCGAGTCACACGACAGCCAATGCTGTCAAAGCTGACGTGACGTTTCTTCCGGGCGGCAAAATTTGAAACATGTTAATCATTAATCATCGGCCGGTGGATGGACTCGACGCTGCTGATCGCTTCTGCGGATTTACTTCACACACACCAATCGTTTGGCCTCGGGACACTTGGAATATTTGTACTTTTTGAATAAATTGTTCCTGTAGTCGTATCTGCCTGTTTTTTTATTTATATATAAAACACAAACGGGAATGTTTAGGGAAGGGATTGGTTGTGACGAATTGGAGTTAAATGCTTACAGTAATTAGATCAATTACATATTTACACATTTCTATTGCAACAGGTGAGGAATAGCAGAATTTAATTTTTTAATTAATGTTTATTAATTTGACAACTAGTAATTTATCATTCTTTAAAAAAAATTGCTTTAGCATAAATGCATTTTGTGGGTTTTAACAGACCAGCTTAAAAATGTAATGATGCATCAATAAATTATATATTCATTATCTACTAATGGTTTGATCATCATTTGTTCATAACTTGAGATAATGGTACACTGACATTTCAGTGATTAATAATATATTAACAAGTAACTTAACCATTTACTAAAGATCTGTTTGATTATTTTATTATATGCTATTTTTTAAAGATAACTTACCACAGATTTGCAAATTGTTGGCATATTATACTTAATCATTTATGAATGTATAGTTATGATTTGAAAATGATTAGTTTATCATTATCTAATAACTTATAAATAATTTATAACTGAATCTACAAAAAATACAAAAAAGTAACATTTATGAAATGCATTGTCATGTTTCATAAATCATTAGTTAATTATTTACTAATCACTTGTAAATTACTTGTAACGGAATTTACAAAACATTTATAAAATGTTAGCATATCACTTGATAATCATTTATGAATGTTTTGTAAATGATTAGTTCATCATTAACTAACCACTTATAAATGACATACAACTGAACGTTATTATAAAGTGTTACCTGATCTTTTAGTCTTTTAGATCTTTAGTTTAAACAAGGAACTCAAAATGCCTGAATCTCCTTGATCTTCTTCTGGAGTTGAGCACACAGGGATTGTTCATCTTCTCTCTTGCTGAGCAGCTGGCTTGTTTTAAAGTCTTTCCTGCGGGTGTTCAAGTAGTTGCAAAAAAAAAAAAAAAAAAAGTCTCCAATTGAAATTTTCTAGAGATTGATCACATTGATGCAATTTAATTCACAGAAATTCAATTTGGCCGCCTGAAAAATGTAGATGTGATCAGAAAATTTTCAATTGGAGACTTTTGTGTAATTTACAGTGAAAAAACGTAAACTGATATTCCCAGAATTCCCTGCGTGACACTTGACATTTGATATATTTTCATTGAAATAACTGTTTCTTTTTGTTTTCTAACCAGTTACAGACATTAGGGTTTTATGTTAAATTTAATGTTGTTAATGATTATTTTATTTATAAAATGTCATGTGTGTTACCGTGATGGTGTTTAGTGTTTGTGTGAATGACACCTGTTCATTAATGTTGTCCTCAAAGCTTTGATTCGTCATGTGACTCTCATCTCCACTGTGATTGGTTGCCAGTGTATATCAAAGGTACATCACATATATTAGCATTTCAATAGGTTGGTAATTCAACACTATTTCAGTGAATGAAATACAGTTATTTACTGTAAAATTAACTTACATCTTTAAAACCTTAAATGTTGCTAGTTTATTTCTTACGGTGAAGTTCTGGCGGCCACAGCTGCCGTTTGTTTTACCGTAAATGTTATGGGGATTTTTTTACAGTGAACTCTTAGGTCGACCTCTTGTATTGAGCCGTTGATTCAGGGAACAGTGATTATTTAACACACACTCCACTCCAAACGCCGTCTTCATTTCAAAAATACATTTAGTTTATTAAACACAGCCAAGCATTTCTAAATTCAGTTCATATTTCAAGAAATTAAAAGCCAAGCCAAAATAACAAAGTGCTCAAAAAACTGTACTCACCCTGCCCCAGATTATTTTTTAAACTTTTTTAATTTATGAAAGTCGTAGTTTACTGACCCATGCTTGAGACGGTCACACCACAGGACAATTCTGAGATTGGGCTCAAAAATGTAAAGAATCAAAAGACAAAGCAGTTTTTATAACAACAGGTCCATAAGACAAATAAATGTTTAACCATTCACTGCATTTTAAATTAAGACAATACTAATTATATTAATTTGTACCATATCACATCAATAACCCATTGATCTGGAAGCAGAATCAGATTTAACTGGGATTTTCTGCTGTAATAATCAGTTTAACTGGTAAGATCCTCAGAGGGGAAGTTCTGCAGCGATTACCTAAGAATGGAAAGACAGTCTCAGTGAAGGACGTCCTGAATGTGAGTAAATGTGTGTTAGTTACAGGATCAGAGAATGACACTGTTCCTCTGTCATAGTCCAGCTGAACTCTCACACGCTGAAGCTTCACTTTAACAGGGAAGGCAGTTTCAGGTTGATCTGGGGATTGAGAGCCGTATTTGCTGTTCCCGTACCCCACAAACCAGACATTAGACTCAGAGAAATCCTCTCCCTTCCTCTGGTTTGATGCTGTGGTTATTCCAAGACCCCAGCCTGTACTGTCACCGACCTCCACATCCCAGCAGTGTGTTCCTGAGTTAAAGCCCTCAGATCCCAGGACACACAGACACCAGTCAAACCTCTCTGGATTATCAGGAAGTGTTTTATCTCCATCACTGTCCGACACACTGGTCAGATCAGACGAGAGTGTGAGCTCAGGATTTGCTGTGTTTGGATCAAGAGTCAACGGAGCTGCAAAGAGAAGAACATCAGATTACAGGATGAAATATGATCAGAAATATAAATATAAAACACATATAAAGACTTTCTATAAATCCTGCTATCATGACAAATATTATTATTAATAATATAAAAGTTATTGTTATTACTGTAAATATATATTAAATTATTATGGGATCTCCTTCAACGCTTTCAGAATCTTTACTTATTTCAATGATTTTGTTTCTATATTTTTCAGATATATTTCTATAGACAGCATATTTATTAATCAAAAATGTATTATTTTATTCATCAAAATAAACAGAAACATGTTCAAACTTTGCTAAAGTGATTGTTTTGAACAGGTATTAAATAAAACATATTATTTTAGCTAAAGTATTTGTATTAATACTGTGCCTTTTGCCCCATGTGTGGCCGTCGTCACCTCATACATTTTAAATATTTTTTAATAAAGTAAACCACTTTTATGATTTATTTTCACACAAAATCTGTTGCTCCATAAATGTTCAATACAAACCTGTATATTTTTCTGTATATCATACACTAAAGGAAAGAGATCATGAATCCTGCTATCATGACAATGGTCTGTCAGTTTCTGTCAGAATGGATTGAGGCTTCAGGTTTAATATCATATTCAATAAACACTATTGTATCCTAATACATAAGCAGAGACCATGAGGAACAGACTTCTGTAGTCATTATGAGTTCACTGTATGATCTGATGATCTTCTGAAATACAGTTCAGATTCACTCAGAAACTCGAGTGATTATTAAATATATTTCTATCAGATGTTAATGTTGTGTGTGTTTCTATCTGAAGGATGTTTTGCGCTGGTGTCAGATCTGCTGAGACTCACTGTGTTGGACAGTTTCCAGCATCTTCTTCCAGACTCTGGACCGCAGGTTACCCAGATAACGGGACACATCAATCAAAGCTCCAGAACTCATCCGTGGATCCGGCTGTGGGATCTGGACTCTGGAGGAACATTCAGGAGTCAGAACTGCAGTGAATTTGAGTTCAGATCCACTGAGAGAAGAGATACGAGCAGCTCACTCACCTTTCCATTGAGGCGTTAAAGTTCTGGAAAATATAGAGTTTGAAAACATGTTAATATCTTATCAAACACTCTCATTGTCAGTGAGTCTCAAGTTGTTTTATGCTCAAAGAATGAAGCCAGATTGATTGGTCACCTTTAGAAACGAGACGTCATTGGCTTTCATCATCTCCTCCATGTCTCTGATTGTGTGTGAAAGAGCTGAGATGTGTGTGTTCATCTCCTCCAGCTTCTCCTTCATCCTCTGCTTCTTCTGCTCCTCTTCCTCCCTCAGTGCAGTGATTGTAGCTTCTTCTTCATCTCTGAGAAACTGATGAAGCTTCTCAAACTCTTCTTTAATCTGACGCTCTGTGTGCTCAGCTTGAGACTGAAATCACATCACATTCACTTCAGTCAGCTCTGTGTGAACACACACTCCACTAGTGTCAATAATAAACTGTGTGTGTGAATGTTGAGTGTTAAACTCTTTACACATCCTCACCTCGATGTGTTGGATTGCTTTATCACACTCTCCTTTCATTTCTTCTCCATGTTTGAGCTTGTTTTGTAAGGACGTCAGCGCTGTATTAAATTCCTCCTACAGGTTAAGATTAAAATCTGTGAAACTGATGAAGCTATAAGAGGTTTAAACATTGTGTGTTTAGATGTTTTTATTGTTATATTAATATTTATATGCTGAATGTGTTAATCTCAGAAGCATTTGTGCCTGAAAATGGCAGGACATAAAGAAATCACGTTTTCACCAAACAAATTAGTTTTTTTATTGCAATGGCCAATTCTTAATTATTAGATCCATGCAGTTGTAAATGTGTGGTTGTACAAATGCAAATACAGGAAGTGAAAGTACACTATATTGCCATAAGTTTAGGGACGTCTGCCTTTACATGCACATGAACTTTAATGCCATCCCATTGTTAAGCCGTAGGGTTTAATATGGAGTCGGCCCACCCTCTCTAACAGCTCCAGCTCTTCTGGGAAGGCTTTCCTCAAGGTTTAGGAGTGTGTTTATGGGGATTTTTGCCCATTCTTCTAGAAGCTCATTTGTGAGGTCAGGCACTAATGTTGGACGAAAAGGCCTGGCTCTCAGTCTCCGCTCTAATTCATCCCAAAGCTGTTCTATCGGGTTGAGCTCAGGACACTGTGCAGGCCAGTCAAGTTCCTCCACACCAAACTCCTCATCCATGTCTTTATGGACCGACGCTTTGTGCACTGGAGCGCAGTCATGCTGGAACAGGAAGGGGCCGTCCCCAAACTGATCCCACAAAGTTTGGAGCATTAAAAATTGTCCAAAATGTCTTGGCATGCTGAAGCAATAAGAGTTCATTTCACTGAAACTAAGGGGCCAAGCCCAACCCCTGAAAAACAACCCGCATCATAATCCCCCCTAAATCAAGGCAAGGCAAGGCAAGTTTATTTATATAGCACATTTCATACACAATGGCAATTCAAAGTGCTTTACATAGAAAGGAATTAAAATAGGGCTAAAAAATGCATAAGAAAAAGAATACAATGTAAAGAGAATTAAAAATAATAAAATGATGATAACCAAATAAAAGAACAGGTAAACTAAAACAGTTATAAAAAATTATTTAAAAAATGATGCATGGATAAGGTGCAATCAGTCGGACGTACAGTGCTCAGAGCTCATTCAGTAAATGCACAGCTGAACAGATGTGTTTTGAGTCTGGATTTGAATGTGGCTACTGTTGGAGCACATCTGATCTGTTCAGGAAGCTGGTTCAGCTACGGCTGGCATAATAGCTAAAGGCAGACTCTCCTTGCTTTGAGTGAACTCTTGGTATTTCTAACTGACTTGATCCTGCTGATCTGAGTGATCTGTTGGGTTTGTATTTAATCAGCATATCTGCGATGTATTGAGGTCCTAGCTCATTGAGTGATTTATAAACAAGTAGTAGAACTTTAAAATCGATCCTAGATGTAACTGGAAGCCAGTGTAAAGACCTGAGGACTGGTGTGATATGGTCATATTTTCTGGTTCTGCTCAGAATTCTGGCAGCAGCGTTCTGTATGAGCTGCAGCTGTCTAATGGTCTTTTTAGGAAGGCCGGTGAGAAGGCCATTACAATAGTCCACCCTACTGGTGATGAAAGCATGAACGAGTTTCTCTAAGTCTTGCCTGGAGACAAAACATCTAATCCTTGCAATATTTTTCAGATGATAGTAAGCTGATTTAGTTATTGCTTTGACATGACTACTGAAACTCAGGTCTGACTCCAAAATCACTCCAAGATTCCTGACTTGATTTTTTGTTATCAGACCTTTAGCCTCAAGATACGCGTTCACCTTGAGAATTTCATCTTTGTTTCCAAATGTAATGATTTCAGTTTTGTCTTTGTTTAACTGAAGATAGTTTTGGCACATCCAGTTGTTAACTTCATCAATGCATTTGCACAGGGAGTCAATGGGGCAGTAGTCATTAGGTGATAGTGCTAAGTAGAGCTGGGTGTCATCAGCATAGCTGTGGTAAGCAATATTGTTCTTTTTCATTATTTGGCTCAGTGGCAGCATATACAGGTTAAACAGGAGAGGGGCTAGAATTGACCCTTGTGGGACTCCACATGTCATGGACATCCACTCAGACTTATGGTCTCCTATACTCACATAATAACCTCTCCCTTCTAAGTATGATCTGAACCATATGAGGACCATCCCAGAAAGCCCGACCCAGTTTTCCAGCCTGTCTAGAAGTATGTTGTGGTCAACAGTGTCGAATGCAGCACTAAGATCGAGTAGAACCAGAATTGATGTGTTGCCTGTATCAGTATTTAAGCGAATATCATTTATAATCTTTATGAGCGCTGTCTCTGTACTGTGATGCGGTCGGAAACCAGATTGAAAATTTTCAAAGAATCCGTTTGAGTTTAAGAATTTGTTTAGTTGATTGAAAACAAATTTTTTGATGATTTTGCCTATGAAGGGGAGATTTGAGATTGGTCTGTAGTTGCTCAGTATGGAGTTATCTAGATTTCTCTTTTTCAGAAGAGGCTTAACTATTGCAGTTTTAAGGGCGGTTGGAAAAGTCCCATAGAGAAGTGAGGAGTTCACCACTTCTAGGAGATCTGCTTCCAAACAGTTAAACACACTTTTGAAAAAATAAGTGGGGAGTGCGTCAAGGGCGCAGGTTGATGTTTTAAGATGCTGTACTGTATCTTCTAAAATTTTAACGTCAATTGTTTCGAAATCAGACATAGAAATTTTCCGAGGGTTTGGTCTGATCTGACTGACCCCAGAGCAACTAGAGGATGTGCTGATCGATTTTCTCTGAGAAGAAGGAAGCAAACTCACTGCATTTGCTGTCTGAGAGCATTTCTCTGGGAATGTGACTCGGGGGGTTTGTTAGTCTGTCTACAGTAGCAAAAAGAGTGCGTGTGTTGTTTATGTGTTTGTTTATAATATTTGAGAAGAAGGTCTGTCTAGCTTTGCCTAGTTCAACATTGAAAGCATGAAGGCTGTCTTTATAGATGTTATAATGGACTACAAGTTTTGTCTTCCGCCACTTTCGTTCAGATTTTCTGCATTGTCTTTTCATTATTTGAACTGCTGTTGAGTTTCTCCATGGTGCCTTTTGTTTGCCACTCTTTTTCCTGACTTTCAGAGGGGCAATATCATCAATTACACTCTTAACTTTTGAGTTAAAGGAGTCAAGGAGAAAATCAACAGAGTCTGCAGATATGCTTGGTGTTAGAGATAAAGCCTTCATAAACAGAACATTAGTGTTCTCATTTAAGCATCTCTTTTTGACAGAGACAGATCTAGCTTCAATGGCAGGAGAGTTTGATATGTCAAAGAAAATACAGAAATGATCAGACAGTGCCACATCCTTAATAACAATCGATGAAATGTTTAGACCCTTACTGATAAGTAAATCTAGAGTGTGTCCACGATTGTGTGTGGGTCCATTTACATGCTGTGTCAAATCAAAAGTGTTAAGAACAGTCATGAGCTGTTTTGTTGTACTGGATTTAATATTATCTATGTGAATGTTAAAATCCCCAGCAATAGCAAAACAGTCAAACTCTGAGGAAATTATTGATAACAGTTCTGTAAATTCCTCAATAAAGGCTGGAGAGTACTTTGGAGGCCTGTAAATAATGATAAGCAGGATGCGTGGAGAGCCTTTTAACACAATACCCAGATATTCTAGAGACAAATAATCACCAAATGATACTTGTTTACATTGATAGAAATCTTTAAAAAGAGCAGCAACACCCCCACCTCTCCTAACTGCTCTGCAAACACTCATAAAAGTAAAGTTAGGAGGGGCTGCTTCATTGAGGACTGTTGCACTACAGTTTTCTTCTAACCACGTTTCATTTAGAAGCAAAAAATCAAGGTTGTTTGTGGTTATTAAGTCGCTGACTAGGAATGATTTGTTCTTAAGTGAACAGATGTTTAAAGGTGCTAACTTAACAGTATTAATTTTTTCACCCACATTAGTCTCAGTTTGACAGGTAACAGGCAGCAGATTACATTGGTTTGTTAAACGGCCTGACAAGGCCTTAGACTTTCTTTCACGTAACAGAACAGAGATAGAGAAAGAGGCAGGCACACTGGGTTCCCACTTGTTTTGTAAACATTTGATAAAGTTACTGTTATCATAGCGGGGACCCAAAACACATCACTGAGAGCTGGAATCAGTTGTTTTTGGTTCACCTACAACAGATGGGCCCTGGCGTTGTGACCGAAGAAATCTCACAGGAGGAGGGGGAGCTGGGCCCACAGGCTTTGGTGGTTGTGGGGCTCGACGCTTTTTGGTTGATATCTGGGGGCTCGCAGCAATTGAGTGTGATAGTCTAGTTCCAACAAAAATCAGTTCCTCCATTTTCTCTGAAAAGCCCAGATGCGGGGATGCTGGAGAGAGGAATGACATGTCCGGTGAGAGGGGCTGTTGCTCTGGTGTTATCGGAAGTTGAAGTATGTTGTCCTGGCTTTGCTGTCCATTTTCAAGAAAGTCATCTTTGGGTGCTGAATCTTGGAGCAGTTCTAATCCTTCACAGTCTGTCTGTAGTGAGCTCTGTGGGCAGGGCTCAGCTGGGAGTGTGTCCATGAGCAATTGTTGTGGCTGTGTGGAGTTCTCATTGTCCTTGTGGGATGTGTCAGCCGAGTGTCCATTCAGGAGCTGAAATGAAGTCCTGTGGTCATCCATACTCTGTATCAGGTTGAGTGGGTTAAAACACAAAGCTGAAGGATGATGAAGGGAAAAATAAATATTGTCCTTTAACACTCTTGCACCAAGTTTGTTTGGGTGGTGGCCATTTGATGTAAACAGTTGTCTCTGACTCCAGAAGAGATTGAAGTTATCAATGAAGTTCACTCTATTCATGTTACAGTTTTTTTGCAGCCATGTATTAAGCCCAAGCAACCGTGATAATCTATTTGTTCCTCTTGCTGGCAGTGGTCCACTGATGAACGGCTGAACTTTCAGTTTTCTAAGTGTTTCAAAAAGTTCATTGAAGTCCGATTTCATGAGTTCTGACTGCTCTTTCTGAATATCGTTCTTCCCCACATGAATTAATGAAGTTGATTTGCAGTCTTATGTTTCATCAGAATGTTCTCAATTTCCCTGTTTACATCAGAAATGGTTGCTTGTGGAAGGCAGCATGTAGTTGTACCTCTGCTGCGAATGTTTCTGACTGTAGAGTCACCCACTATCAGAGTCCTTGGCTCGGCTGTGCTCTGAGCTGAGGGCCGCTGTCTGCTCGACCTTGAGCGCCTGTTAGCATTAGTGTTAGCTGCGGGATGATGCAATCTGTGTTCGATCATATTCATCACGTTTGGGGATTCCTCACCCACATTCATTAATACTTCAAATCTGTTTTCGAGATGTATCGATGGTGGTCGGAAACTAGTGTTTGCAATCCTTGTGTCTGGGGTAGAGCATGCAACGACAGCAATATATGAAGCTCGTGACAATCTGATGTCTCGAGTGCGTTTGGGTCTTGCCCCCTGTTTGTGCCATCGATTAATGTGTCGATCAGTTTCTTGTTTCTCTATTTGTTGAGTAGCACTAAATTTATGGGACTCACCGGCTGTGTGCAGAGGGCGTTTGTGATGAAGCTCTGCTGTGTGATTCGTCCGGTTTGGTGGTTCCGCAAATAACTTTGTTTCAAGAACTGCAATCCTTTGTAAAAGTCTGTGGCAGTTTGTGCAGCAAGAAGATTCCTTAGCTAGAGGAGGCATTTTCTTATCCTTTCGATAGTAGGCAGCTGTGTTTTCCCTTCTGGAACGTAAGCTGATGGCAGCGAGAGGCTGGTCAGATGAAATGTTGCACTTTTTTGTAGTAATCCAGTCAACAGAGTTTCTAGTTTTATCGTTGAAGTCAAGACTTGTTGTTAGAGCACTGTGTTGATTTGCTGAAGTTAAAATTATGAGATAAAATATAGAAGCGATAGAGCAAAGCGCGGAGCAGTAAGCAAGAGCGTCCGAACAGTAGCGAAGCAGGAAGTCGTAGCGAAGCAGGAATCAAACTTTACGCTTGGCACAATGCAGTCAGGCAAGTCCTGTTCTCCTGGCGATCACCAAACCCAAACTCGTCCATGGGATTGTCAGACTGAAGCGTGATTGGTCGCTCAGAGAACACGTCTCACTGCTCTAGAGTCCAGTGGCGGCTGCTTTACTCCACTGCATCCCACGCTTTGCATTGCTCTTGGTGATGTAAGGCTTGGATGAGCTGCTCGGCCATGGAAACCCATTCCATGAAGCTCTCTACGCTGCTCTTGAGCTCATCTGAAGGCCACAGAAGTTTGGAGGTCTGGAGCTGTTGACTCTACAGAAAGTTTGAGACTTCTACACACTGTGAACCTCAGCATGTGCTGACCCCGCTCTGGGATTTTATGTGGCCTAACAGTTTGTGGCTGAGCTGCTGTTGTTCTCAATCGCTTCCACTTTGTTATAATCCCACTAACAGTTGAGCGTGGAATATTTATTAGTGAGGAAATGTCAGGAATGGACTTATTGCACAGGTGTCAGCCTATCACGGCCCCACGCTTGAGTTCACTGAGCTCCTGAGAGCGACCCATTCTTTCACTAATGTGTGTAGAAGCGTCTGCAGGCCGAGAGCTTGATTTATACACCTGTGGCCATGTCTACTAGTCTATTGTATTCACAAATATTACTGTGTGTTTATTACTGTATTTAGCATGAAATGAGAGACATTTGTCTTACCTTGTAAGATGAAACCACTTCACTGATGGGTCTGAATGTGTGTTTGGTGTGTTTCTCTGAGTCTCTGCACACGACACACACAGGCTGTTTGTCCTCCAGACAGAAGAGTTTGAGTTTCTCGCTGTGTAAACTGCAGATCTCCTCAGACTCTGATGAATGCCTCTCATTTCTCTCCTTTATCAACGATTCACACAAGTTTTTTAACGTGAGATTAACTGGCGGTTCAAGTTTTGAGGATCTTCTCCTGCAGACGGGACACTCCTGAGTTTCCTGAGTTTTCCAGAACTGTTGTAGACACTCTTTACAAATACTGTGAGTACAGGACAGAAAAACAGGAACCTTGAAGATTTCACAGCAAATAGGACAAGAAAGCTCTTCAGCAGATTTTGAATCCATTTCCCCGTCTTGTAAAAGATCCGATAATCTACAATTTACTTTTACTTTCTTAAATTTGCTTTGAAAAGTTAATAATTACAATAAAAAACTAATTCAGAAACACACAATAATCCTAATATAAAGCGTCCTATGTTCTTCACAGCTCTGACTCGTTTCAGCTTTCAGTAAAAATGAAAGTAAGAAATAATAAGACTGGTCACTTCCTGATTTCTGCTGTTACATAAACCACTAAAACTAGTCACAAGTTAGACATCTTTTTTTCTTTTTAAATAATTTATAATTTGATTTAAAAAAAAAAAACCTGATTGTCCTTTGATGAACTGCTAGTGTCTCTAATATAAGACTGTCTCATCCTCCAGCTGTAGTGCTCATGATCTCCACTAGGGGACTCTCCTCCAGACTCTTGTGCTGTCTTATCATGGACTACATTACCCATAAACCACTGCCTGGACTCATTATGCTCGATTATATAGACCATTTCAGAATGTTTGTAAACAATCGGCACCAAGATACTTCCGGGTGGCAGAACGCGAGTGGCTTCTACTGACAAACTGAAGAGATCAGCCGGCTACTGTAAACGGTTACATAGTTAAGAACATTGTTGTTGATTAAAGTTGAAACTATGATGAAAACGTGTTGTGTTTGGGGTCACGCCATCAGATATACAGCAAACGGTGTAGGATTGTATCGATTTCCTTCAGAATAAAGTAAATATATCCAGCAAAACCTGTGGGTGAGGAGGCTAAAGCGAGTGGACGTCGTCAAAAGTGGCGCTACAGTGAAGTATTCTCAAAACGGTCCATCTACAAAATCATAGCAGAGCATAATTATCTTCAGCTGGGGAAATTCGAGACTAATATTAGTAAACTTTAGATCTCTTTTAAAGATCGAACTCATTGCCAGTCACTGCCTGAAGTAAAAGTAGAAGAGACTGAACTTCTAGTGTCATGTAGGCTACTGATCAAATGTCAATGGAAGAAATAGGAAAAGCAGAACATGTTGTAGGCTGATGGATGATTGATGCATGGACCACACTGGCTTCACCATCACCGCGAGTTTAGTTTGAGTGAATGCCTAACGTTAGCGGAGGAGCGCTAGTCTACCGCACGCTATCCTTTACATCGTCAGAAGCTCACGTCTGTGCCATCTGATCCGACCCCGACTGAGCAACAGAAAACCATCATAGCCTTTTTTAGTTAGAGAACAGGGAAATAGACCATCTACAATAGCTTTACATATTGTAAGTCAAACAGCAACAGTCACTAAAATAACTACTCAATGGTAGGCTGAAGCTCATTTAAAGTATTAGACTATTAGACTAGCGCTACATCTACTGGAGCAAGGTTAGGCATTTCATGTATTGCTATCTCCTGAATTAGTTAATCAGTCCCTCAATAATCATGTTAATGATGTCTGAATCCCAAGCAATTTACTAGCGTTGCCGTATGAACACTTTGGCTTTTGCCACCCGGAAGATCGTTTATTACTGTTGTGACGTCACAGTGAATTGTCATATTCAGTTGTGTCTCATTAAAATAAATGGGGATTTGTCGACCGGTCCACAGGAGTTTTGAACAGGTGGATTACCACAAAAAAAAAGTCAGTGCCATGGTGGAATGAAAGATGTAGTGAATTAATTACAAAAAGAAATAAGGCACTTAAGAAAGCAAGGAAAACATTAGTGTTCAGTGATAATATATGCTATACGAGAGCTCAGGCATTGGTGAGGAGAGAAATTAGAGTAGCAAAGAGAAATTGTTGGAGGGAATTTTGTAATAGCATTGGGGAAGAAATAGAAATTAATGAGTTATGGAGTATGATTAGGAAGATGGGAGAAATTCAGAGGAAAAATAATATACCTGTTTCGGTTGATTGAGTAGCCTATATGTGCGCTTCACACTCCAGACCAGTAGGTGGCGGGAATGCACCTTTTAAGTTGGTTTGCCAAACTGCCATAAAACATAAGAAGAAGGAACAGGTGGATTTTGAGGTTGGCAAACTATTAGCTGTGTCTCATTTTGTTAAATTTCGAAGGCTGCATCCTCCGGAGGACACGTCCTGTGTAGGATGCGGTATAAGGAGTGTCCTCAATCAGAATTAAACGAGACGTCCTTCGTAGGACACACAGGCAGGAAGTATCACGTTGCTATGCCAACAAGCTCAGCCTCGTTGCGCTATTAGGCAAGTTATATGAATGAAAATTATTTATAACTTGAAAATGACCATGAAATGTTTCTTGTCTTGATAGCAATGTACTGTTCTAAACGTTTAAAATGCACTAAACAGTTGTAATCCTGTTTACCACAACTATCTGTTTGAGGTAATAGAGCTTAAAAAACAACAAAAAAGCTTGAACTACTTAATTTAAACACCACACCTACGCTCGCATGTATATCTGGCGGTGGTGCCGTTTTTTCATATAATATATTTTTAAAATATGACGGTTGTTAACGGAGACGCAAAGAATTGTGGGTTATCTCCAGATGTGAAGGCTGCACCTCAGCACACTCCGAATTCCTGTGAAAGAAGGACGCATTCGAAGGTTGCATTTGGAGAGTCCTACTCACTTTTTTGAAATGAGACGGCCTTATGACGTATGCACCCTTCAAATGCGACCTCCGGAGGACGCAGCCTTCTGAAATGAGACACAGCAAAGGTGTCCCGATTCGCCTACTTATACTACGTCCTAAAAGTATGTACTCTTTTTGTGAACAAAAAGTACATCCTTTTGAGTGTGTAGCAGACGAGTATGCAAGCTTCGGCACTACTTCATCATCTCCTTAACGGACTCTGTCACTTAGTTACGTGCATCCTGTCACCGTTTAACTGAAAATAAATGAGGCAGGTGTGAAAGCACCCTTAAACATTTTGATTTTGGTCCTAAGTTTATAAACATTAGTAAAATGCTTTACAAAGACATAAAGAGCTCTGTAGCTCTTACCCAAGGTACACGCCCAAGGTCCGAGATCAAAAGAGGCATCAGACAAGGGTGTGGATGTTCACCTTTATTATTTATTATGATAACAGAAGTTTAATCTATTTTGCTCAAAATGGGTATCAAATTGGGCTTAGATTTAGAAGGAAATAATTGTATTGTCAGTCAATTTGCCAACGACACCACTCTCTTTTTAAAAGAATGAACAGCAAATACCCCAAGCACTTAAGCTAAGCAACGGTTTTTCTAATGCTTCAGGTCTAATGCTAAATATGTCTAAATGTGAGTTATTGCCCATTCACAATTATACTAATGTTATATTGTACGTTATCCCAGTTAAAAAACAAGTTAAATTGAGCTTTGATTCGTCATGTGACTCTCATCTCCACTGTGATTGGTTGTCAGTATATATCAAAGGTACATCACAGATATTAGTATGTCAGTAGGTTGGTAATTTAACATGATTTCAGTTAATTAAATAGTTATTTATTGTAAATTTAACTTAAATCTGTAAAACCTAAAATGTTGCTTCTGTATTTCTTACGGTGAAGTTCTGGCGACCACAGCTGCCGTTTGTTTTACCGTAAATGTTATGGGGATTTTTTACAGTGAACTCTTAGGTCGGCCTCTTGTATTGAGCCGCTGATTCAGGGAACAGTGATTATTTAACACACACTCCACTCCAAACGCCGTCTTCATTTCAAAAATACATTTAGTTTATTAAACACAGCCAAGTGCTTTTCTAAATTCAGTTCATATTTCAAGAAATTAAATCCAAGCCAAAATAACAGTGCTAAAAAAACATGCCACAGATTATTTCTATGATTTTTTAAATATATATAAAATATTAGCCTATATATAAGTTATAGTTTACTGACCCATGCTTGAGACGGTCACACCACAGGGCAATTCTGAGATTGGGCTCAAAAATGTAAAGAATCAAAAGACAAAGCAGTTTTTATAACAACAGGTCCATAAGACAAATAAATGTTTAACGATTTACTGCATTTTAAATTATGACAATACTAATTATATTAATTTTTATCTTGTGTGAGGGAAAATGCCATATCACATCAATAACCCATTGATCTGGAAGCAGAATCAGATTTAACTGGGATTTTCTGCTGTAATAATCATTTTAACTGGTAAGATCCTAAGAGGGGAAGTTGTGCAGAGATTACATAAGATTGGAAAGACAGTCTCAGTGAAGGACGTCCTGAATGTGAGTAAATGTGTGTTAGTTACAGGATCAGAGAATGACACTGTTCCTCTGTCATAGTCCAGCTGAACTCTCACACGCTGAAGCTTCACTTTAACAGGAAAGACAGTGACGGGTTGATCTGGGGATTGAGAGCTGTATTTGCTGTTCCAGTACCGCACACGCCAGACGTTAGACTTGATGAAATCCTTTCCCTTCCTCTGGTTTGATGCTGTGGTTATTCCAAGACCCCAGTCCGTATTGTCACCGACCTCCACATCCCAGCAGTGTGTTCCTGAGTTAAAGCCCTCAGATCCCAGGACACGCAGATACCAGTCAAACCTCTCTGGATTATCAGGAAGTGTTTTATCTTCATCACTGACCGACACACTGGTCAGATCAGACGAGAGTGTGAGACGAGGATGTGCTGTGTTTGGATCAAGAGTCAACGGAGCTGCAAAGAGAAGAACATCAGATTACAGGATGAAATATGATCAGAAATGTAAATATAAAACACATATAAAGACTTTCTATAAATCCTGCTATCATGACAATGGTCTCCCAGTTTCTGTCAGAATGGATTGAGGCTTCAGGTTTAATATCATATTCAATAAACACTATTGTATCCTAATACATAAGCAGAGACCATGAGGAACAGACTTCTGTAGTCATTATGAGTTCACTGTATGATCTGATGATCTTCTGAAATACAGTTCAGATTCACTCAGAAACTCGAGTGATTATTAAATATATTTCTATCAGATGTTAATGTTGTGTGTGTTTCTATCTGAAGGATGTTTTGCGCTGGTGTCAGATCTGCTGAGACTCACTGTGTTGGACAGTTTCCAGCATCTTCTTCCAGACTCTGGACCGCAGGTTACCCAGATAACGGGACACATCAATCAAAGCTCCAGAACTCATCCGTGGATCCAGCTGTGGGATCTGGACTCTGGAGGAACATTCAGGAGTCAGAACTGCAGTGAATTTGAGTTCAGATCCACTGAGAGAAGAGATACGAGCAGCTCACTCACCTTTCCATTGAGGCGTTAAAGTTCTGGAAAATATAGAGTTTGAAAACATGTTAATATATTATCAAACACTCTCATTGTCAGTGAGGCTCAAGTTGTTTTATGCTCAAAGAATGAAGCCACATTGATTGGTCACCTCTAGAAACGAGACGTCATTGGCATTCATCATCTCCTCCATGTCTCTGATTGTGTGTGAAAGAGCTGAGATGTGTGTGTTCATCTCCTCCAGCTTCTCCTTCATCCTCTGCTTCTTCTGCTCCTCTTCCTCCCTCAGTGCAGTGATTGTAGCTTCTTCTTCGTCTCTGAGAAACTGATGAAGCTTCTCAAACTCTTCTTTAATCTGACGCTCTGTGTGCTCAGCTTGAGACTGAAATCACATCACATTCACTTCAGTCAGCTCTGTGTGAACACACACTCCACTAATGTCAATAATAAACTGTGTGTGAATGTTGAGTGTTTAACTCTTTACACATCCTCACCTCGATGTGTTGGATTGTTTTATCACACTCTCCTTTCATTTCTTCTCCATGTTTGAGCTTGTTTTGTAAGGACGTCAGCGCTGTATTAAATTCCTCCTACAGGTTAAGATGAAAATCTGTGAAACTGATGAAGCTATAAGAGGTTTAAACATTGTGTGTTTAGATGTTTTTATTGTTATATTAATATTTTTATTCTGAATGTGTTAATCTCAGAAGCATTTGTGCCTGAAAATGGCAGGAAATATATCTTTAAATGATTTAACTGCAAAATGATGAACATCAAGAAATCACCAAACAAATGTGTTTTTTTGCAATGGCCAATTCTTAATTATTATATCTATACAGTTGTAAATTTGTGGTTGTACAAATGCAAATACAGGAACTGAAAGTACACTATATTGCCAAAAGTTTAGGGACGCCTGCCTTTACATGCACATGAACTTTAATGCCATCCCATTGTTAATCCGTAGGGTTTAATATGGAGTCGGCCCACCCTTTGCAGCTCTAACAGCTTCAGCTCTTCTGGGAAGGCTTTCCTTAAGGTTTAGGAGTGTGTTTATGGGGATTTTTGCCCATTCTTCTAGAAGCTCATTTGTGAGGTCAGGCACTGATGTTGGACGAGAAGGCCTGGCTCTCAGTCTCCGCTCTAATTCATCCCAAAGCTGTTCTATCGGGTTGAGCTCAGGACTCTGTGCAGGCCAGTCAAGTTCCTCCACACCAAACTCCTCATCCATGTCTTTATGGACCGACGCTTTGAGCACTGGAGCGCAGTCATGTTGGGACAGGAAGGGGCCGTCCCCAAACGTCCCACAAAGTTTGGAGCATAAAATTGTCCAAAATGTCTTATACATACTCATACTGAAGCATTAAGAGTTCCTTTCACTGAAACTAAGGGGCCAAGCCCAACCCCTGAAAAACAACCCCACACCATAATCCCCCTCCACCAAACTTTACACTTGGCACAATGCAGTCAGGCTGATCCTGTTCTCCTGGCGACCGCCAAACCCAGACTCGTCCATGGGATTGTCAGACTGAAGCGTGATTGGTCGCTCAGAGAACACGTCTCACTGCTCTAGAGTCCAGTGGCGGCTGCTTTACTCCACTGCATCCCACGCTTTGCATTGCTCTTGGTGATGTAAGGCTTGGATGAGCTGCTCGGCCATGGAAACCCATTCCATGAAGCTCTCTACGCTGTTCTTGATCATCTGAAGGCCACAGAAGTTTGGAGGTCTAAAGCTGTTGACTCTTCATAAAGTAAGTGACTTCTACACACTGTGACCCTCAACATGCGCTGACCCCGCTCTGGGATTTACGTGGCTGAGTTGCTGTTATTCCCAATCGCTTCCACTTTGTTATAATCCCACTAACAGTTGAGCGTGGAATATTTAGTAGTGAGGAAATGTCAGGAATGGACTTATTGCACAGGTGTCAACCTATTACGGCCCCACGCTTGAGTTCACTGAGCTCCTGAGAGCGACCATTCTTACACTAATGTGTGTAGAAGCGTCTGCAGGCCTAGTGCTTGATTTCATAACCCATGACATATCTAATTTTTTTCCAAAAATGTTTTGTACCAATGCTGTTACATTCAAGATTTGAACATCAGAGCATTCAAAGCTTAGTGGATAATTTTATCAGTAGTGATTATGGAGATTTAGTCTGAGCAAAAGTAAATAGGCTACTATTCTATTGTATACACAAATATTACTGTGTTTATTACTGTATTTAGCATGAAATGAGAGACATTTGTCTTACCTTATAAGATGAAACCACTTCACTGATGGGTCTGAATTTATGATTGTCATGTTGTTTTGAGTCTCTGCACACGACACACACAGGCTGTTTGTCCTCCAGACAGAAGAGTTTGAGTTTCTCGCTGTGTAAACTGCAGATCTCCTCAGACTCTGATGAGCGCCTCTCATTTCTCTCCTTTATCAACGATTCACACAAGTTTTTTAACTCTAGATTAACTGGAGGATTTATATTTGAGGATCTTCTTCTGCAGACGGGACACTCCTGAGTTTCCTGAGTTTTCCAGAACTGTTGTAGACACTCTTTACAAATACTGTGAGTACAGGACAGAAAAACAGGAACCTTGAAGATTTCAAGGCAAATAGGACAAGTAGGAGTTTCAGCAGATTTTGAATCCATTTCCTCGTCTTGTGAAAGATCCAGTAATCTACAATTATCTTTCACTTTCTAAAAATTTGTTTGAAAAGTAAATAACGATTACAATAAAAATCTAATTTAGAAAAACACAAAAATCCTAATGCAAATCGTCGTCCTCTGTTCTTCACAACACCGACTCGTTTTAGCTTTCAGTAAAAATGAAAGGTAGAAATAAAAAGATTAGTCACTTCCTGATAATGGTTTTATTAGAGGGTGGAATCTCTGGCGAACTTTTGGACCTTCTGGGGCCGGTTACATAAACCACTAAAACTAATCACAAGCTAGTCATCTTTTCTTTCTTTAAGACTGTTCATAACACTAAGTCATTTATATAAAAATGTACATTGGCATAATTTGATAGTCTTATAGTATGAGACATTAGCAGTTCATCAAAGGACTGTCTCATCCTCCAGCTGTAGTGCTCATGATCTCCACTAGGGGGCTCTCCTCCAGACTCTTGTGCTGTCTTATCATGGACTACATTACCCATAACCCCCTGCCTGGACTCATTATGCTTGACTATATTCAGCTGTGTCATTCCCTTGTTACTCTGCCTATGATTTCAACATTTCTATTTCAAATTTAAAATGCATATTGAGAAAATTATTGATAAACGTAGGAAAGTACAACATTTTATGCAATGTTTGGTGGGTAAGGATTGGGGGGCTGAGAGGATGGCAATGAGAAGTATGTATAATGGACTAATAAGTTCAGCACTTGATTATGGATGTATAATATATCAATTGGCTTCTATGAGCGTGTTGAAGGAATTGGACAGGATTCAACATAAGGCATTAAGGTTATTAACAGGGGCTATCAGGTCGACTCCTACTGCAGCATTGCAGATTGAAACGGGAAATGCCCTTAGATCTTAGGAGAATGCAATTATCATTAAATTATTGGGTCAGTATACAAGGACATGATACAGATCATCCAGTAAAAGATCGTTTAAATCCATGGTGGGAAAAAGAAAAGTTTGAAAACAAGACTTTTGGATGGATGAAGTGATGAAAGAAATGGAAATAAATGAGATGCCCATCAGTTTAACATTTCCATGGTCTGTTATTCCCCAATGGTTATTACCACAGGCCGATGTGGATATGTCTCTGTTGGGGAAAATAGACAAGGACAAAGGGGATAGATATAATGCTCAAATGTATATTCAAGGTAATTATTTTAGTTATGTCTTGATTTTTTCAGATGCATCCAAAGATATGGAAAACAGAGTAGGAGTGGCATTCACAGAATTAGATTTCAAAATCAAAGTTAACAAAATTTCAGATAATTTATCAGTATATACTGGAGAAATGATTGCAATTTTATTGGCATTACAGTGGGTTGAGGATAATAAACCACTGAGGACACTTATATGTTCTGACTCAAGTTCTTCTTTAATGTCAATAGAAAGTGGTCATACTGAAAGCAGATCTGATGTATTGAGATCTGTCAGACAGTATATAGGATTCAGATGATGGGGTTAAAGGTTTCTTTCTGTGTGGTACCAGCTCATGTTGGAGTGAAAGGAAATGAGTTGGCTGAGGAATGGGCTAAGGAAGCAACTTAAAATCAGATGTAGACATGCAAGTTAATTATAGTAAGACTGAGATGAAGTTTTTAATTAAAAAACTGGTGAGAAATAGATGGTAGAAACAATGGGAAGAGGAGAGAATAGGAAGACGGTTTTATAATATTCAAATAAATGTTGGTAAAGGTAGAACAAGAAGAAGAGGAAAGGAAGAATCAATTATATCAAGACTTAGATATGGACATACAGCACTTAACAGGACCTTGAACAAAATAAACATAACACAAGAGTATGTGAATATTGGTTTTTAATTTGAAAAGAATTAAGATGAAGCTTGATTTGGTAAATATATTGCACAAGAGTTCGAATGATGATTTATTTATGCTATATTTAGAAATGACTCATTTAGATAAAAGTATATAAGTAGTATGTTGCGATCTTGAGCCACACTCCTAATCAGCAGAAGGCAGTAATGCACCTGACAACTAATGCCAACCGCCAAAAAAAAATTAAAGAAGATGATTTCTCTTTCATACCCTGTGGAGAAATCATGTGTGTCCACTCACAGGTGTCGTAACTCTGACACTATTGAGGATTGTTGTATTGTGTTTAATGAGGGGACCGCCTGCCTCTGACCTATGCCTGTTTGACTTACATTTCTTGGAGTGCCCTTCTTATATGTTGTTTGAAGTTTATGTCTGCATTCCTCTGCTGGCTCACCTGTGTTAATAAATTACTGCAGATGGATCCGAACGCCTCAGTCTCTTCATCACAAGAGCTTGAGCCTACTTCAGACTGCACGATTTTCAAACTCGTTGGGTCACTGCTCTTTTCACACTGCACAATGGTTTGATGACAGAGGAGTACACACTGCATGACTGAACAAGAGGAAGAGTCGCCGACAACTCTCCCGCGCACAAACTACGTTTCCCAACTACACGTGCGATTTGATAATTAAACAACGCGAGATCACATGTGCGTCAGACCCAAGCGGCAACCTCCCGCGATCTCTCTTGAAGCCAATACGGAAGTATTGTAAACTACAATTCCTCAACTGGCCACTAGAGCGGCTCCAGAAGGGAGCAGAATCTCATTGAGCCCCATGTTAAAATTCTCAACTTTAAAGCAGAAAAAAACATGTTTACAGCCTGGTACAAATTGTGGTTTTGGCTTGTGAGGCTAATTTTGATCTTCATGACAACTCTGAGGGGGGTGAATTTTTTTATTACTCATTCGTTTACGTTATATAAAGCCTTAAGGTTCTGCATAATTAAGGGCGTGGTTACAAGTGGATTGCCATTTATCCGCCGCCTATACTCATTGCATCACCTCAGCTCCGCGCACATCCCGCCTTTTTGCCCATTTTCTGTTATCCGGGAGTGACACGCGATGACTCGCTCACAAGATGGCAACGCCCAGCTCGCCCCTACTTTAAGCTTCAGAACGGCTTATCAGAATCCTATGGGTGACGTCACGGACACTACGTCCATATTATTTTACAGTCTATGGTCAGACCGGAGTTCTCGCGCGAGTCTTTGAATTGTTATTAAAAATGATAAACTACACAAAGTTTACTTTAAATTGTATGTGCGCTGATTTGTGGAGAAAAAGAAAAAAGAATATGGCGGAAGAAATTGTTGGAGAGACAGAGGGAGCCAGGATTGTTTTCTGCAAAGAGAGTTTGAGATAAATAAACTATTTTGTAATGTGCTGCTGCTGCGGCTGGATGTGCAAATGTTTGGCCTTTGTTTCTGTTTGATAGAATTGTAAATATATCTATAAAAATACTGATATTCTGCTCTATAGCTCCTCCCTGAACCTCCCGCTGCCCTGTATCTCACTGTCTCATTGGCTGTCGGTCATCGCCGATGTAATTTTCAGTCAGAACGCAGTTCACACAGCAGGAGTTTAATCGCCGAAAGGTCCAGATATTTTGCGTGCCAAATATCAAATATATATAATGTCGGCGACTCGTTGGTGATTCTCTCTGATCGCGTCTTTGATTATTCACACTGTGTGATTGTCACTCGCGTGCATGAGCACCGGTTTGCCTATGATCTCGCACATTTGTCGGCGATTTAACAAATCCTGACAGCGACTCAAAATCGGGCAGTGTGAACTAGGCTTTAGTGTGAGCAGCGCTATGATGCAGGGTGCTTAGAGGAAGTGTTGAGTCATTTAAAGAGGAGGCTCACACCTCAATATGTAACAAAGACATAAATAACTAAATTCAGCTTTGTTTTTATTAGAATCAGCAACTGAAATTATTATAGAAGCAGATCTCCTAGAAGTGGTAAACTACTCACTTCTCTATGGGACGTTTCCAAACTTCCTTAAAACTGCAGTAGTTTAGCCTGACAAGCCAGACCCACATCAAGATGTTTGGTCTGGAAACTCACCATTGACGGCTCAATCCGAGGGGCGGGATAAACGGTTGTCTTTCAAACTCCCTCTGCACGCGATAGGATAGCGCTACACCAACCAGAGCAACATGAAGGTGAAGCAGAGCTCGCTGACTGATTAAACATTCACCGTATCCGGTCAGTATCATGTATAGAGTCGGCTCTTTGTTCTTTTCTCAGAGAAAAGCTTAACTCCAAGTCATCCAGAGTCGCGGTCAGAGCTGATTCGAAAGACCGCAGCCGTTCGCCAGTTTCTGTGTTTACTAGAAGCACGCAAAGGCAACCCGGCCGTCGTCATTATGGCCCCGCCCAGCGACTCTATACACGATGTGATTGGGCCGTCCAGATTTTGAGGAACACAGCTCAGAATGGTATTGAGAGTTCCTAGACGACACTTGCGGGCAAATTAAATTTGCTGCCGCTAGGGTGCGTCTAGATTTCTAGGCTAGCAGTAGTTAAGCCTCTTCTGAAAAAGAGAAACCTGGATATCTCCAAAAGTTGTTTTCAATCAACTGAACAAATTCTTAAGCTCAAACGGATACTTTGACAATTTCAATCTGGTTTCCCAACGCATCACAGTACAGAGACAGCGCTCATAAAGATTATAAATGATATTCGCATAAATACTGATACAGGCAAAACATCAATTCTGGCACAACTGGACCTCAGTGCTGCATTTGATACTGTTGACCACAACATACTTCAAGACAGGCTGGAAAACTGGGTCGGGCTTTCTGGGATGGTCCTCAAATGGTTCAGGTCATACTTTAGAAGGGAGAGGTTATCATGTGAGTGTAGGAGACCATCCCAGAGTGGACATCCATGACATGCGGAGTCCCACAAGGGTCAATTCTTGCACCACTCCTGTTTAACCTGTATATGCTGCCACTGAGCCAAATAATGAAGAAGAACAATATTGCTTACCACAGCTATGCTGACGACACCCAGCTCTACTTAGCACTATCACCTAATGACTACAGCCCTATTGACTCCCTGTGCAAATCCATTGATGAAGTTAACAACTGGATGTGCCAAAACTATCTTCAGTTAAACAAAGACAAAACTGAAATCACTACATTTGGAAACAAAGATGAAATTCTCAAGGTGAACGCATATCTTGAGGCTAAAGGTCTGATAACAAAAAAAATCACGAACACAAAGCTGTTCATAACGTTATCATTTGCATTTCGCACAGTAACGTTATAAAATCCCATTGATTTGTTCAATGTTAGTTCTAACTTACTTACTCATAGTATTGTAGCCATGTTGCTGCCATTGCACCTTCATCTTTGCTCTGAAAAGATTTAAAAGCATGGCAACAATGTGTTAGAGTGAGTTACAAATGAGAAAACGTCATGAGGAACAAATAACAGTTTAAAATGTCATCTAACGTTAGCAAAACAGGATCTCAAATACTCCTCGAGTCACTTTGTTCACCCCGGAGCTTCAGCTGCTTTAGTCAAATCAACTAGCATCACATATGATAGAGAAAACTCGAATTCGATTAACAATATATTTAAAACGGTTGTAATATAAGGAATGCGTGAGTTTGCATTAACGTTACCTTTTGCTTTAACATTACTGTGGCATGAGAGACGTGGAAAGATGGCCAGCGGTCTCAAAAGCCAGCGTTTATCTGTCCGACTGTGAGAAAGCACAAACATATATTTTTTAATTCCCCGCTGACAAACTGTGGTGTAAAACAGCATATTTAACTCCAAACGTTTACATTACCGTTGATAACACTGATGCAATAGCGCGCTTGCTCCTAATGTTAGATTGTTTGCTGGCTAATTTGACACACATCATTACTGAGCTGGTTAATCTTCAGATAAACATAAAAGAGGTACGAGAATAACACGGAACACGTTCAAACATGCCCGAAATATGAATAAATAAGTTTGAAACGCTTACCTGTTGTTTTTCTTGATTGTAGCGCGAGCCGTCCTGCTGAGACTCGACTGAAGGAGGGAAATGGCGCGGTTTTGTTGCTTCGGAAACTCACAGCGATGATACTTTGACACGAGTAAATGTAATGACTTTAAAAGAGATTAGTCTAAGACTGTAGGCTTAATATGAAGTAGATTAATACTATTGTTTATTTATTTATTTTATCAGCTTTTAGTTATTTAATTAGCCATAGATGTAATATACTAGATTAAATACATATCTGTAACTTAGATTGAGGTTTGCTTACAATAATACGTTTTTGAGTCAATATCACACATATTTGTTAAGTTGAATTAACTTTTTTGGTAACATTAATTAAAATGAACTTTCATTTAGTGAATTTCACTGTTAGGTTTTACAGTGTCTTTCATCACCAGTAGGCTGGACTATTGTAATGGCCTTCTCACCGGCCTTCCCCAAAAAGACCATTAGACAGCTGCAGCTCATACAGAACGCTGAGCAGAAGCAGAAGCAGAAAATATGACCATTTCACACCAGTCCTCAGGTCTTTACACTGGCTTCCAGTTACATCTAGGATCGATTTTAAAGTACTATTACTTGTTTATAAATCTCTCAATTACCTAGGACCTCAATACATCGCAGATATGCTGATTAAATGCAAACCCAACAGATCACTCAGATCAGCAGGATCAAGTCAGTTAGAAATACCAAGAGTTCACTCAAAGCAAGGAGAGTCTGCCTTTAGCTATTATGCCAGCCGTAGCTGAACCAGCTTCCTGAACAGATCAGATGTGCTCCAACAGTAGCCACTAGGCATGTGCCAACATCAATTTTTCATGTTGCGATTAATTGCTGAAGTTATCACGATATATGGAATTATCACGATATTGAAATAAGTTGCAAAAAAGTGTTGCCATAGCATAACAGCTTTAAGAACTATTTTTGTAATAACAAAAATAACTGAATGTTTAAATACAATGCACCAAAAATATATACAGCTCTGGAAAAAAATGGTTAAGTGGTCTCTTGATTTTTTTCTGAGCTGTAAAAGTACAATTTTCAAACAGATTAAAGTGCAAAAGAATTAGGCTATACAGAACAACAGGTAGGCTAACTAAGGTCTCATTATTTAATGCATTAATTAAAGATTGAGCAACAGCTACATTTGGTACAAAAAGTAGGCTATAATGTTTTTGGTAATGTTAGTTAAGAAATACTGATCATTGTTAGTTTTATCTTAGGTCCATTAAAAAGTTATTTTGATTGTAATGTTATTAAACAGTAACTAAGAAATTAACATTACTTAGAATGATCAATTCTTTATAAGTATTTTTCATTGTCAGTTTGGTAATAATGAATTATATTGTTAACCAATGAAGTCGTATGTCTCAAAGTTTTACTGAACAATAACAAATAATTAGAGTTCTAATTATTAGGGCATGTTGTAGTCCAGATTAAAACATAAAAATGTTTAAATTTGAAAATAAATAGTCTATTAAGTCTTTAAGTATTAAGTATTTGGTGCTGTGATGAACAACATTGAGATTACAAAAAACGAATGGCTGTTTTAAAAACTACACGCGGTTTTTGTTTGTTTGCTGGTTTCCGGGGTAATAGCAGCATTCTGCAGTTCATCAGCGCCCTCTGCTGTCACTGAGCGGCACTTCAGCAGCGCGTCTCCTTCACTAGTTCATGTGCTTCTCATTTACACCTGAGCGTGAGCGTGTCCCTTTGACGCAGAATATAGCGGTGTTGAGCATTTATACGGTTGATGGGCAAAGTATTCTTGAGTATTCAAAGTATTCAAAGGTCACGACCCCTACAGAAGCCCATCTTGGACCGACTTGTAAGGTCAAGAAAACATTGCAAACCTGCTCCATCAACTATTTTAACTGCCCTTTTTTAATTTTAATTCTTACAAATGATATTCTTACTTATTTTGTATGTTATCATTATTTTAATTAATTTCTATGTAAAGCACTTTGATTTGCCATTGTGTATGAAATACAGGGAGTGTAGAATTATTATGCAAATGAGTATTTTGACCACATCATCCTCGTTATGCATGTTGTCTTACTCCAAGCTGTATAGGCTGGAAAGCCTACTACCAATTAAGCATATTAGGTGATGTGCATCTCTAATGAGAAGGGGTGTGGTCTAATGACATCAACACCCTATATCAGGTGTGCATAATTATTAGGCAACTTCCTTTCCTTTGGCAAAATGGGTCAAAAGAAGGACTTGACAGGCTCAGAAAAGTCAAAAATAGTGAGATATATTGCCGAGGGATGCAGCAGTCTTAAAATAGCCAAGCTTCTGAAGCGTGATCATCGAACAATCAAGCGTTTCATTCAAAATAGTCAACAGGGTCGCAAGAAGCGTGTGGAAAAACCAAGGCGCAAAATAACTGCCCGTGAACTGAGAAAAGTCAAGCGTGCAGCTGCCAAGATGCCACTTGCCACCAGTTTGGCCATATTTCAGAGCTGCAACATCACTGGAGTGCCCAAAAGCACAAGGTGTGCAATACTCAGAGACATGGCCAAGGTAAGAAAGGCAGAAAGTCGACCACCACTGAACAAGACACACAAGCTGAAACGTCAAGACTGGGCCAAGAAATATCTCAAGACTCAAGACGATTTTTTTCTTAGGTTTTATGGACTGATGAAATGAGAGTGAGTTTTGATGGGCCAGATGGATGGGCCCGTGGCTGGATTGGTAAAGGGCAGAGAGCTCCAGTCCGACTCAAGACGCCAGCAAGGTGGAGGTGGAGTACTGGTTTGGGCTGGTACCATCAAAGATGAGCTTGTGGGGCCTTTTCGGGTTGAGGATGGAGTCAAGCTCAACTCCCAGTCCTACTGCCAGTTTCTGGAAGACACCTTCTTCAAGCAGTGGTACAGGAAGAAGTCTGCATCCTTCAAGAAAAACATGATTTTCATGCAGGACAATGATCCATCACACGCGTCCAAGTACTCCACAGCGTGGCTGGCAAGAAAGGGTATAAAAGAAGAAAATCTAATGATATGGCCTCCTTGTTCACCTGATCTGAACCCCATTGAGAACCTGTGGTCCATCATCAAATGTGCGATTTACAAGGAGGGAAAACAGTACACCTCTCTGAACAGTGTCTGGGAGGCTGTGGTAGCTGCTGCACGCAATATTGATGGTGAACAGATCAAAACACTGACAGAATCCATGGATGGCAGGCTTTTGAGTGTACTTGTGTAAGGCCGGAGACACACTGCAAGCGTGCCGTTTCTGCTGCGTGTCAGCCGCGGGGCGGCTGCGCAGGGTTTTCTCTGTCTTTGCACACCAGAAGCGTGTCTGACGCGGCGCTGCTGCTGCTGGGAAGTCCTATACTTCATGTTAAATATAAATATATTGCCTATTGATACAGCAAAGACAACGTCGGCAGTAGCCTATTGACCATACATATATTTGGCATTGACGGCAAAATAGGCTACAGAATATTTCGTTCTGTATTGACAGGTTTAATATTTCAAAATGATAATTGTGTTGTTTTTTGTTATTGCAAGTAGGCCTATATCTGCATTTATGTTAACCTAAAGACTTTCACACATGAAAATGTCATTTATTAATATGTATTCGTGTCAAAATGGCATATAAACTCCTTTTCCTATGCTGTTTTGCCTAGAAACGCTTCCAACACGCTCGCGTGTCGCGTGAAAAATAGGCGACTCTTCTATTTGAAGCATGCACGCGTTTTCCGCGCGGCTCGGACCGCGGCAAGCGCTAACCGGTTAACATGGGAGCCGAAATAAAAACGGACACGCCACGCAGCCGAGACGCTCACGACACGCTTGCAGTGTGTCCCCGGCCTAACCGGTCTTCGCTCTGCGTTGTGTAGGGTGGTAAATTAATGAGTCTTGGCATCAAGAATCACTCATGGCATATTTTATTTCGCCTGCATGAATAAAATAAAATTTTATCAAGCTGGAGAGTTCTGTGGCCTTCTTTCACAAGTTTGCCTCTCTTCAGTCGCATTTACCGCAAACTGAACTACATTTAACACTTAACTTCTCTCATATAATGAAATCAATAGTGCTCACATATTTCATTAAAAAAAACATCTGACATGAATTTAACAATAACATGAGTGAAAACATACCTGCATGAATAAAATGAAATTTTATCAAGCTGGAGAGTTCTGTGGCCTTCTTTCACAAGTTTGCCTGTTAGTGAAAGGCATTATTTTAGCCACAGAATTAGCCTGCTTGTGCTTAATGAATACTCTCCAAAAGTACTTGCTTTACATCACTCACACAAACTTCATACACATCTGAATAATATTAAAGTGCATTTAAGAACTAAACTGCATATTTTATTTTAGTTAACAAAGCTCATATAAAACTTTTTATACGGAGCTTCAATACAACTCACCTCTCTTCAGTCGCATTTACCGCGAACTGAAGGAGAGCGGGCGGAACCGGAACAAGAGTCTTAAAGGGGCCACGCGCCTTATTTAACAAAACATCAAATCACTGAAAAATGGACATATAACAATAGAAACATGACATCCCATTCAAAATAATCCAATATTAAAAGAATAAATGAAATGAAATATTAAAAGAATACTTTTCAGAATACAAAACAATAATATAAATGTAAAATAATTGAGAGAGAGATTTTGAGTGGAATTAAATAAATATTACACCCGTTACACTCGCAAAGAAAGGTGGCTATATTGGTCACTGAATTTTGTTTTGTTTGGTTTTTGAATGTCAGAAATGTATATTTGTGAATGTTGAGATGTTATATTGGTTTCACTGGTAATAATAAATAATTGAAATGGGTATAAATTAGTTTTTTGTTAAGTTGCCTAATAATTATGCACAGTAATCACCTGCACACACAGATATCCCCCTAAAATAGCTAAAACAAAAAACTTCCAAAAATATTCAGCTTTGATATTAATGAGTTTGTGTTCATTGAGAACATGGTTGTTGTTCAATAATAAAATTAATCCTCAAAAATACAACTTGCCTAATAATTCTGCACTCCCTGCATGCTATACAAATAAAATTGCCTTGCCTTACCTATGACCTTAAAAGTGATCAACATCCAAAAAACTGAAAGAAACATGAACCAGAAAACCTGACAGCTAACCAAGCAGAACTTGAGAGAATATCTGAGGATCTTCAAGCCTCAGCCTTTGGTTTGGAGCAGATCATGAGGGAGATCGGTCAGATCTATGAATCCTGTTCATCTGTGGAGAAGAACAAGAAAGGCCTGCAGGTTCACTTCTCTTCTCTCCCGAGTCTTGCAGCTGAGATGATGAGCTCTGGATTTCCACTGGAGCTGATGGATGGAGATGCTGCTCATGTTCCTGTGATCTGGATCTCTGCTGTTCTAGATCAACTCATCCAGAAACTGGGAGACCAGAGAGTGTTTGCGCTGTCAGTGTTAGGGATTCAGAGCTCTGGGAAATCCAAATCAATGCCATGCCTGGACTCCAGTTTGCCGTCAGTGCCGAAAGGTGCAGCAGAGGAGCTTTCATGAAGCTGGTCCGACTGTCAGACGAGATGAACACTAGAGATGAAGTTTGACTAGATTCTGGTTGTCTTCATGCTCTAGATCTGGCTGGAAGATCAACAAGAGATCATGACAATGAATTGGCCACATTTGTTGTCGGTCTTGGAAATATGACCCTGATCGACATCTTTGGAGAAAACCCATCTGAGATGCAGGTGTAACCAATAGCGCTAGTATGCGCCGTAGCTACTCTTTTCTCTATCCGTGTCAGGATACACAGTAATGGACCAGAATACTAGGTTCGCTACAGAGGGCAAGAAATACGGTAAATCACATCAATACAGAAACCAGACAGACCAGGAAAATGACTTTAGCCAAATGATTTTCTTTACTTGCAGGAAATTGAATAAATGTAGATGAAAGGAAAAAAAACAGTAAAACAAGACGATTATAACCACCAAATAAATGGTGTCTTTCCCTTTAAGAAATTTATGTTTGAGCTCCTTTGTGGTTATTTTATCTAATTATGTTTTTGTTGACTTTGTTATTGAAATGGTCTTTAATAATAATATTAATATTGATATATTTTTAATTATTGGGGCTTAGTTTATTTAAATTCTATGTAAGTTTGATGTCTCTTTCTAACTTCTATTTTGGAGCTTTGTTTCCTATTACCTTGGCCGAGTTAGAACCCTTAACTCACACAGGAAAATACAATTGCAATAAACAGATTGCTTTGAGAAAAAAATGACAGTTTAACTGAAAATAAAACTTGACAGTAATTCACTGCAGATTAACAGTTCTCAGTATGTGCAATATAAAGAAAGGAAAAAAATAAAGTAGTCATTTGAATCCAAGAGATGAATCAAATGAATGCAAAGTCTCTTGGTGGACTCGTAGTGCAAATGGCTTGTAGTGTAATGTTCAATAGTGTAACGATCAGTTCAGTGCAATGTTTAGGCGACTGTAGTGATGTCCGGTTCGCGAACAAATTGTTCTTTTTAACCGGATCTTTATAGTGAACCGGTCGAACCAGTTCACCAAATCGAACTGAATCGTTCTAAACTGTTCACGTCTCAAATCAGGGCTGATCCCACAAGTTACTGTAGTTATTAACTTTCTGCCATCAGTGACAGTCTCTCAAACTAGAAATAAAACGAATATCTTGAAGTAGATGCTGTAACTCCAATCGTTAGCTGAAGTGAGACATGTTTTGCTGAGAGATCTGATGAACTCACGAGCAGCTGATACTGAGCATGCGCGTGTAACCGAACGTAGCGGTTCTCGGATCCTCGGATCAGCAGTACAGAATCAAAAACCGTTTCTGTCGGACACGTTCGATACAAGGGGGTAATCTAGCGCTCGGAAAGCGTTCCAGGGGCTGCCATTGCTAACCAAGCCATCACCTGCTGTTAGCATCCCATTGACTCCCATTCATTTTTGAGTCACTTTGACAGTGAATAACTTTACATCTGAGACGTTTAAAGACTCCATTTGTCCATTGTTTATTTATAAAGAAACACGACAATGTATAAAAGGCTCCATTACCTTGTATCTTACACTATCGCCCCGCAGAAGCTGTTTTTGTAAAAATAGGCTAACGATTGCGTCATAACCAACGCGACTCTGTCGCACAGTTGAGAAATTACCGTATAGACCTGAGGAGACGCTCGCAGGCAATCTTCTACTGTCTATGAGACAGTCGGGGGGACGTGGAGACATAAAGTCTGATAAAGTCAAGGGGGAAGAATGGGGAGAAGCCCATAGTGAGCCAAAAGCAACGGGAGAAAATATTTAAACAACGCGATTCAGCTTTCACTTTCCACAACTACTAGAAGACCTACAGCTGTCCGACAGGAGGCTCACGTCACATCTACGTCCTCAAGCTCAGTCTGAGCCGGCGCAGTTCGCTCCGCCATCAGGAAGTGAGTGCCCCTAGGTTGACTTCATTATTTCGCCGTTGACGTCAATGGGGTCGCTCGGTCCATTTCTTTTACTGTCTATGGTTCGATACTGAGAACCGATGAGCCGATGAGCTGCGCATGCGTGTTATTTGTTCAGAGGAACGAAATGCAGGTTAAGTGTATTTAAAACTATAATCACGTTTGGAACATAGACCGTAAAAAAATATGGACGACTCGACATTATCCGTTTCCGCTTGGCAGATTTGAAGCTTTCAGGCGGCCTTGCACGGCGCGGACATCTTGGGACCGAGTCTGCGCAGTAGAGAGCAGGAAGTACAGTCGCGATATCAAAAGCCCGCCCACACTCTCGCAGATGCAGAACAATTAATTATGTTGGTGTGAAATAAACAGTTATGGAAATGTAGAAATTAAAGCTAAAGCTCTAATCTGCTCCCAAAAATTTCAAAAAAAGTCTGTTAGTGCCTCAGTGACAACTTCACTCAGAGAAGCCGTCAGTCTCAGCTGTCAATCATGACGTCACACCCCCCGTTTTTATAGCATCAGATAACTAACTCAAAGTAAACTTATTTTTAAAACGAACACCTGAAATGAAATCATCGTGATGATAACTGCCTTCAGTGACATAAACTAACTTTGGGGAAACATTTTTGAAGTGCAATTTTATTATTTAGTTTGCCTCGCGTCCATTAGAAATCACAGAGGGGCGGCTATACTGGGACCGGTCACCGGGGGGCAATCGAGGCCCGAAAGCTTCAGTAAATGAGAGGGAGACTGCAGGCTTGGTTTGGAAACATCATAGCAAAGCTGTCACTGTATTATTTTAAAGTTTTGGAAACAATGGATTGTAAAACGGTCAAATTAAACATTTATTTGTTTTATCAATAATGCAGGATATTTTCAGGAACAGCTTTTATCTTATTTAATTTCTAAATCGATACACATTTTAAAATGTAATCAAAACAGTAGGTTTGATATAGACTATTCAGCTTGCAGCAGTTCGCAGCTCAGCACCCTGTGCTCAACACACACACACACACACACACACACACACACACACACACACACACACACACACACACACACACACACACACACACACACACACACACTGATACAGCGGTTCTCGAGTCAGATCGACCGGTCACAACGGATCACCAGTACAGAATCGAGAACTGTTTCTATCGGACACGGTCGATCTTTCAGACATGTTCGATTCTGAGAACCGGTGAGCTGAGATACTGAGCATGCGTGAGAGCGTCGTAACCGAACTGTTTCTCTCGGACTGGGACAGCTGATGCTGATAATACATGAGCACGGAGGTGAACACTGAGGATTTGTGTAAGTAGGCCTATTATGTCAATGTACGTTTATTTAATCCGTGTGAAACATCAGAGTTTGCACGACAGTGACAGTCTCTCAAACTAGAAATAAAACTAATATCTTGAAGTAGATGTTGTAACAATCGATTCAGTTCGATTTGGTGAACTGTATTTAGTGCTGTTACAAAACATAAATGAAAAAATGTTTCCAAGATGATGATGATGTCAATTATAATTATTACTATATTAAGTTTTGATTACAAATACTTTATATAGATGTGTTTGAAAGCATTTTCATCCGCCGGGATGATAGAAATGACGTCATTATGTAAAGACGTAAAAGAACCGGTGATCCGTTTTTTTTAACCGGATCATGGAAACGAACTGTCCCAAAGAACCGTTTCGCGGAAAAGAACCGAACTTCCCATCACTATTATCCTCCTGAGCTTTGATTCGTCATGTGACTCTCATCTCCACTGTGATTGGTTGTCAGTGTATATCAAAGGTACATCACAGATATTAGCATTTCAATAGGTTGGTAATTCAACATTATTTCAGTCAATGAAATACAGTTATTTACTGTAAATTTAACTTAAATCTGTAAAACCTAAAATGTTGCTACCGTATTTCTTACGGTGAAGTTCTGGCGACCACAGCTGCCGTTTGTTTTACCGTAAATGTTATGGGGATTTTTTACAGTGAACTCTTAGGTCGGCCTCTTGTATTGAGCCGTTGATTCAGGGAACAGTGATTATTTAACACACACTCCACTCCAAACGCCGTCTTCATTTCAAAAATACATTTAGTTTATTAAACACAGCCAAGCATTTCTAAATTCAGTTCATATTTCAAGAAATTAAAATCCAAGCCAAAATAACAAAGTGCTCAAAAAACTGTACTCACCCTGCCACAGATTATTTTTATGCTTTTCTTTTTTAATTTATGAAAGTTATAGTTTACTGACCCATGCTTGAGACGGTCACACCACAGGACAAATCTGAGATTGGGCTCAAAAATGTAAAGAATCAAAAGACAAAGCAGTTTTTATAACAACAGGTCCATGTAAGACAAAAAAATGTTTAAAACATTTCTGAATTTTAAATTATGACAATACTAATTATATTAATTTTTATCACATCACATCAATAACCCATTGATCTGGAAGCAGAATCAGATTTAACTGTGATTTTCTGCTGTAATAATCAGTTTAACTGGTAAGATCCTCAGAGGAGTTGTGCATTCATTACGTAAGAATGGAAAGACAGTCTCAGTGAAGGACGTCCTGAATGTGAGTAAATGTGTGTTAGTTACAGGATCAGAGAATGACACTGTTCCTCTCTCATAGTCCAGCTGAACTCTCACACGCTGAAGCTTCACTTTAACAGGAAAGGCAGTGAAGGGTTGATCTGGGGATTGAGAGAAGTATTCACTGTCCCAGTGCTCCACAAACCAGATATTAGACTTAAAGAAATCCTCTCCCTTCCTCTGGTTTGATGCTGTGGTTATTCCAAGACTCCAGCCTGTATTGTCACCGACCTCCACATCCCAGCAGTGTGTTCCTGAGTTAAAGCCCTCAGATCCCAGGACACACAGACACGAGTCAAACCTCTCTGGATTATCAGGAAGTGTTTTATCTTCATCACTGAGCGACACACACACACTGGTCAGATCAGATGAGAGTGTGAGATGAGGATCTGCTGTGTTTGGATCAAGAGTCAACGGAGCTGCAAAGAGAAGAACATCAGATTACAGGATGAAATATGATCAGAAATGTAAATATAAAACACATATAAAGACTTTCTATAAATCCTGCTATCATGACAATGGTCTGTCAGTTTCTGTCAGAATGGATTGAGGCTTCAGGTTTAATATCATATTCAATAAACACTATTGTATCCTAATACATAAGCAGAGACCATGAGGAACAGACTTCTGTAGTCATTATGAGTTCACTGTATGATCTGATGATCTTCTGAAATACAGTTCAGATTCACTCAGAAACTCCAGTGATTATTATTTCTATCAGATGTTAATGTTGTGTGTGTTTCTATCTGAAGGATGTTTTGCGCTGGTGTCAGATCTGCTGAGACTCACTGTGTTGGACAGTTTCCAGCATCTTCTTCCAGACTCTGGACCGCAGGTTACCCAGATAACGGGACACATCAATCAAAGCTCCAGAACTCATCCGTGGATCCGGCTGTGGGATCTGGACTCTGGAGGAACATTCAGGAGTCAGAACTGCAGTGAATTTGAGTTCAGATCCACTGAGAGAAGAGATACGAGCAGCTCACTCACCTTTCCATTGAGGCGTTAAAGTTCTGGAAAATATAGAGTTTAAAAACATGTTAATATCTTATCAAACACTCTCATTGTCAGTGAGTCTCAAGTTGTTTTATGCTCAAAGAATGAAGCCAGATTGATTGGTCACCTTTAGAAACGAGACGTCATTGGCTTTCATCATCTCCTCCATGTCTCTGATTGTGTGTGAAAGAGCTGAGATGTGTGTGTTCATCTCCTCCAGCTTCTCCTTCATCCTCTGCTTCTTCTGCTCCTCTTCCTCCCTCAGTGCAGTGATTGTAGCTTCTTCTTCGTCTCTGAGAAACTGATGAAGCTTCTCAAACTCTTCTTTAATCTGACGCTCTGTGTGCTCAGCTTGAGACTGAAATCACATCACATTCACTTCAGTCAGCTCTGTGTGAACACACACTCCACTAATGTCAATAATAAACTGTGTGTGAATGTTGAGTGTTTAACTCTTTACACATCCTCACCTCGATGTGTTGGATTGTTTTATCACACTCTCCTTTCATTTCTTCTCCATGTTTGAGCTTGTTTTGTAAGGACGTCAGCGCTGTATTAAATTCCTCCTACAGGTTAAGATGAAAATCTGTGAAACTGATGAAGCTTTAAGAGGTTTAAACATTGTGTATCTGGATGTTTTTATTGTTATATAAATATTTTTATGATGAATGTCTCAGAAGCATTCGGGCCTGAAAATGGCAGGACATGTATCTTTTAAGGTCCTGTTCTTTGCGATCCCCTCGTTCAAAGTTTAGTTAGTGTGTAATGTTGCTGTTAGAGCATAAATAATACCTGTAAAATTATAAAGCTCAAAGTTCAATGCCAAGCGAGATATTTTATTTAACAGAAGTTCCCTTTCGAGGCCTACAGCGAGCGGCCGGTTTGGACGACACCGCTGCACTTCCTGCTGTGATGACCTCACTAGAACCGTTTGTTGACTAAAGCTCCGCCCACAAGAACACGCAAAATAGGGGGCGTGGTCTCGTTGCTCTCCCACGTGGAGAAGAGCGCGCATTCAGCGCTTGCATCGCCCCGTTATGGTAAGAGGCGGGACCTTTCCGGGCAAAGTGCGCTAAGCTGCTGTCCAATCACAACACGGGAAGCGCTAGCCCAATCAGAACTCGTTACGTGTTTCTGAAGGAGGGACTTCATAGAACAAAGAAATCATCAGGCCGTTTTTAGAACAGAGGAAACAGCGCTGTACAGATAAGTATACTGTGTGAAAAATACTGTGTCTTTTTTACACGCGAAACATGAACTCATGTTATATTGCCATGGGCGTAGATTACGCGGGGGACGCGGGGGACGTGTCCCCCTCACTTTTAATAAAATGTATTTTCGTCCCCCGCACTTTTACTGGGTCTCACCGATCCTAGTCGACCCGCTCCGAGCGGGATTCGAACCGGGGTTACCCTGTGCGGGGGCGGACAAGTTAACAGGAACGCTAACGACAGCCTTCTCTAAACTCGGTTGATAGCGCGCTTCTTGAGGTCAGGGGCAAGTGTATTTACATAGAAACCAATGTGAATACATCAAGATTTAAACTCAGAGACAAAAAATTATCTATGCATGACCTGTAATTTTTTCCGAATCTTAATATGAGGAGGGCGCTCTCACAGAAAGTCCAAAAGTGGGTTCGTAATACCCTGTCACGCTGGAGCTGCAGCTGAAGGAAAACAATCGTTATGATGATGAAACGTGACGACGACAATCAGACGAGTGCGACAATATATGCTTTATGTGTGTTTTTTAAGTCATCTCAATGTAGGCTATTTATTGACAATAAAGTATCATATGAATAATGCAACTTGTTTAATGTTTAGTATTCTGCTCATTTATGTAATCGAAAATAGTTAAAACAGTAATATTTTGAACATTATTACAAATTAAAACCGCTTTTTTTCCTATGTGAATATATAGTAATTTATTCCTGTGATCAAAGCTGAGTTTATCATCATTACTCCAGTCTTCAGTGTCACATGATCCTTCACTAATCATTCTCAAATGAGGATTTCATAATCAAGAAACATTTATGATTATTATCTGTGTTGAAAACAGTTCCCAAAATGTTGTGGAAACCATGATAGCCTACATGTTATTTTTCAGGATTCTTTAATGAATAGAAAGTTCAATGGACAGCATTTATTTGCATTTATTAAATAAATTATCTAATTTGTAATATAAAAAATCTCACTTGTGATCAATTTAATGCATGTCTGATCAATAAAAGTATTAATTTCTCTTTTAATTTTACCACAAATGTTTAGAAAATTAAGCATCACCATGAGCAGCACAACTGATAATAATCCTAAATGTGTGTTGATCATCAGATCCTCATATGGGAATGATTAGTGAAGGATCACTGAAGACTGGAGTAATGATGATAAATTCAGCTTTGATCACAGGAATAAATTACATTTTACTATATATTCACATAGAGAACAGATGAGTTACATCAGAATATATATATATATTGCATTGCATAAAATCTATGTCTTAATGTCTTCTGAGTCTTAATGCAGAAGTGTTTGTAGTATATACACCAATCATAAAATTGGCAAAAAAAATAGGAGAATAGGAGAATAATATTATAGATATTAATTATTGATTATTGTTCACCATTCTATTTGATATCTTGCCCAATTAAAAGCAAGAGATGCGATAAATTATATTGGTCCAAAAAAAAAAATGGTAATACGACATTTCTGTCCCCCTCACTTCTGAAAAGATGGCTACGCCCCTGTATATTGCACACTGTAAACATAATCAAAGCTTTACAAACACATGAAAAACGGGTCCTTTAAAATGATTTAACTGCAAATGATGAACATCAAGAAATCACCAAACAAATGTGTTTTTTTGCAATGGCCAATTCTTAATTATTATATCCATGCAGTTGTAAATGTGTTGTTGTACAAATGATACAGGAAGTGAAAGTACACTATATTGCCAAAAGTTTAGGGACGCCTGCCTTTACATGCACATGAACTTTAATGCCATCCCATTGTTAAGCCGTAGGGTTTAATATGGAGTCGGCCCACCCTCTCTAACAGCTTCAGCTCTTCTGGGAAGGCTTTCCTCAAGGTTTAGGAGTGTGTTTATGGGGATTTTTGCCCATTCTTCTAGAAGCTCATTTGTGAGGTCAGGCACTGATGTTGGACGAGAAGGCCTGGCTCTCAGTCTCCGCTCTAATTCATCCCAAAGCTGTTCTATCGGGTTGAGCTCAGGACTCTGTGCAGGCAAGTCAAGTTCCTCCACACCAAACTCCTCATCCATGTCTTTATGGAGCGACGCTTTGAGCACTGGAGCGCAGTCATGCTGGGACAGGAAGGGGCCGTCCCCAAACTTCCCACAAAGTTTGGAGCATGAAATTGTCCAAAATGTCTTGGTATGCTGAAGCATTAAGAGTTCCTTTCACTGGAACTAAGGGGCCAAGCCCAACCCCTGAAAAACAACCCGCATCATAATCCCCCCTCAATCAAACTTTACACTTGGCACAATGCAGTCAGGCAAGTCCTGTTCTCCTGGCGATCACCAAACTCGTCCATGGGATTGTCAGACTGATAGCGTGATTGGTCGCTCAGAGAACACGTCTCACTGCTCTAGAGTCCAGTGGCGGCTGCTTTACTCCACTGCATCCCACGCTTTGCATTGCTCTTGGTGATGTACGGCTTGAGCTGCTCGGCCATGGAAACCCATTACATGAAGCTCTCTACACTGTTCTTGAGCTCATCTGAAGGCCACAGAAGTTTGGAGGTCTGGAGCTGTTGACTCTGCAGAAAGTTTGTAACTTCTACACACTGTGACCCTCAGCATGTGCTGACGCCGCTCTGGGATTTAACGTGTCCTAACACTTCGTGGCTGAGTTGCCGTTGTTCTTAATCGCTTCCACTTTGTTATAATCCCACTAACAGTTGAGTGTGGAATATTTAGTAGTGAGGAAATGTCAGGAATGGACTTATTGCACAGGTGGCAGCCTATCACGGCCCCACGCTTGAGTTCACTGAGCTCCTGAGAGCGACCCATTCTTACACTAATGTGTGTAGAAGCGTCTGCAGGCCGAGAGCTTGATTTATACACCTGTGGCCATGTCTACTAGTCTATTGTATACACAAATAGTATGTGTGTCTGTTTAGCACTGTATTTATCACATGAAATGAGAGACATTTGTCTTACCTTGTAAGATGAAACCACTTCACTGATGGGTCTGAATTTATGATTGTCATGTTGTTTTGAGACTATGCACACGACACACACAGGCTGTTTGTCCTCCAGACAGAAGAGTTTGAGTTTCTCACTGTGTAAACTGCAGATCTCCTCAGACTCTGATGAGCGCCTCTCATTTCTCTCCTTTATCAATGATTCACACAAGTTTTTTAACGTGAGATTAACTGGCGGTTCAAGTTTTGAGGATCTTCTCCTGCAGACGGGACACTCCTGAGTTTCCTTAGTTTTCCAGAACTGTTGCAGACACTCTTTACAAATACTGTGACTACAGGACAGAAAAATAGGAACCTTGAAGATTTCATAGCAAACAGGACAAGAAAGCTCTTCAACAGATTTTGAATCCATTTCCTCGTCTTTTAAAAGATCCAATAATCTACAATTTACTTTCACTTTCTAATCTTTGCTTTGAAAAGTTAATAATTACAATAAAAAACTAATTCAGAAACACACAATAATCCTAATATAAAGTGTCCTTCTCTGTCCTTCACAGCTCTGACTCGTTTCAGCTTTCAGTAAAAACGAAAGTAAGAAATAATAAGACTAGTCTCTTCCTGATAACGGTTTGTAAGAGGGTGGAGTTTCTGGGGTTACATAAACCACTAAATCTAGTCACAAGTTAGACATCTTTTTTTTCTTTAATACTTAATAACTTTAAGTCAGTTACATAAACATGTACATTGACATAATTTGATACCAAAAAGCAAAACTGATTGTCCTTTGATGAACTGCTAGTGTCTCTAATATAAGACTGTCTCATCCTCCAGCTGTAGTGCTCATGATCTCCACTAGGGGGCTCTCCTCCAGACTCTTGTGCTGTCTTATCATGGACTACATTACCCATAACCCACTGCCTGGACTATGCTCGATTATTCAGTTGTGTCTAATTAAAATAAATGGAGTTCAGAACTGGTCGATTCTGGAGTTGGCAAACAACTGGATTGTGAGTGGAGCAAATGATGGAAGGAAGTGACGTAGATAGTAGAAGGGATTTGCATCTGGAAGGAGAAATATTTGATCGAGGTAAGGAGGGATCTAGAAATTGTAATTGGACAGTAGTAGAAAATAGGAAACTAAAGAATCATTGGTGTCCTGTGTCGGGTACGGATAGTGAAAGTGAACTGAGTGTGGGGGTTTATTCTTCACATAGAAATCACTCAGTTTTACCAGGGGAACCTGCTATTGAACCACAAAACCCTGGAGGTTGTCTCTCTCTTGCAGGGTAATGTGCCGGAGGCTCAGGACTGCATGGTTGAACTGGCTCTTGCTCTGCATGATCTGGCCTCACTGGCTGACCAGTAAGTTGCTCTGGCTCTGGTAGGACGGTCTGCGCTGCAGGCGCCACTGGGGTAGAGACGAGGTGGTTTCGGTTGCGCCGCAGGTTTCCTCTGTAGGTGTCAATGACGTATGACCTTGGTGCTTCCGCCTGTCTTATCACCGTCCCCTTCTCCTTTGTGTCCTTTAAACAGACATGGTTGCCTGGTGTCAGTCTTGTGAGATGTTGAGCTCTGTGTCTTTTGATGAAGTTCCAGCTCAATCTCTGTCTCTTCTTCTGTTCCTCCTCTTTGAGTTTGGTTATGTCAGTCCAGCCCGGCTTGAGAGATGACAGAGGTACAGATAGGGGTCTTTTTCTTTCTGGAGGAGGCCTTTAACTGTCCGCCCGGCTCGCTCTGCCTCTCCATTGCTCTGATCATATTTGCTGAACATTTAGCGTCTGAACCCCCACTGTGTTGCGAACTGAGTGAAGCATTCAGACGAGAACTGGGGTCCATTATCTGTCATGACCTCGGACGGTATGTCATGCCTGGCAAAGATAGATTAGCAATGTTAAACTACTGCTAATGAGGTTGTTGATGTGAGTTTAGCTACCTCAATGAAACGGGAAAAGTAGTTTACCACCAATAGACACTTGTTTTCGTCCCACTGAAACAAGTCAGCAGCCACCTCTGCCCATGATCTATCAGGGAATTCTGTCGGCAGCAGTGGCTCTTTGGGGTTAATTCTTTCTTTTGCACTTGTGTCGCAGCCCTCGACCACTTTCTGAAGCTGTGTACCAGACAGATTGTTTGGCTCTTTCACGACACTTTGCTATACCTTGGTGTCCTGCGTGCAGTTTCTGAAGGATTTCTGTCTGTAGGAGCTTGGGAATAACTAGCCTACTTCCTTTTAGTAATGAGCCGTTCTCCACTGATAGCTCTTCCTCTACATGTGCGTATGGCAGGTAAGCTCTGTCTATTGTGGATCTGTCTGGCCAGCCCTCAGTACAGTATCTTTTCACTTGGCTCAGTATTTAATCACGTTCTTGCTGTTCCCTTATTTCTTGTAGCCTCTTTTCTGTAGCTGGGAGGGTTGATATGATCATGTTTCCGTACAGGTTGACTTCCTCTCCCTGCTCCGGCTGCCCTCTGTCTCTCAGTGGCGCCCTTGATAGCACCCCAGCCAGCAGGGAACGGTCTCAGAACTTCGGCTAACATTCCCTACAAATTCTGAAGAAAATATTTGAATGTAATGTTAAATGAATATTAATATATTGTAAGAATGTTTTCTCATTTAAAACATTTCCTATAGTGTTAAATGCAAACAAAGATATAACATTTTAACTGCAACATTCAAATGTTTCTGAGGTAACAAGTTGTACAATGATCTTAAAAAAAACATTGTCCCAAAGTTTCATAATAAAAAAGGAAGAACATTCCCTCTGCCACATTAGGAAACTGTTTTGAGGATATCATTGAGCGATGAGATGTTGAATGTTCTTATAATGTGACGAGTTAACAAAATTAGAGCATTTTACTTGCAACCTTTTAAATATATTTTGGAAATGTTCTTAAATTGAACGTGTTTATAATGATCTTAATAAAACATTGTCCTAATGTTTCATAATAACAAAGGAAGAACATTCTCTCCACCACTTTAGGAAACTGTTATAAGGAAATAATTGAGGCCGGAGATGTAAGAAAGCTTTCTGATGAGCCCCAAAAGCTGGGGACCACTTTAATCATCACCAACTTTCATCGTGATGTACCGCGACGGCCTTTAGGACAGAATCAATAAGTATCGGAGTGGGACTATCGGAAGAGCCTGTGGCAGGTTGACTGTTGAGGGAACTCTTGTAAAACTGTTTAACGATATCTCAGAACCTAGCCGTAGTTTTGGGAGTTCATCTTCCCGAAAGGTCCATTTAGCTCATTGATGGAGTCTGGGCCCGTATTTATCAAACATCGTCAAATTACTCACAAGAACACTGCTAAGAATTAACTTAAGAGTAAAAAAATTCTTGGCTCAAAGCTGCGCTTAAAAGTTAGTTATCAAGCATCCCAATCATACTTCAAGTAAAGTGTAGGACTAAATCTTAAGTGTCAGTCTTAAGCTTGGGACATACTCTGCAAGAACAAAGAGATGTGTTCGTTTTCTCGAGGTGGCAAGAACTAGAATAAAGTTGGTTCTGGCCAGTACATTCATACTTCACGAGAAAAGCAGGTGCGTAATCTACGTTTCTCCGCATTAACCACGCCCACATTAAATATCTGACCAATCACACAATAGTTCTCGGACACCAGCAAGAAAAAAAGTTCTGCTCAGACGATGTGCCGAGAACATGCTGCGAGAACAAAATAACGTAATTGTTCTTGCGTTGTATGTTGAAGCCTTTAGAGTCGATTCAAGACTTTGCTGTGCCACAAACAGGATTTTGGAAGATGTCACTGAATCGCTGAATAGATGTCCTTATTGAAGAACTTTCTCAGATAAATTCCCATTGAATGGTGAAATTCCTTTACATTCAACACACATTTGACGATAAAGTATTTTCAAGACAATACATTATAATATACACATTAGAAATGAAAGATAATCACGTTTCCACCATGTCTTAATTAAAAGTTTTAAACTGGTGTGCTGTTAACTGACCCGTATACAGCCTAGATTTCATGATATAATCAGCCACCATGGACTCCAAAAGAAAACCAAACTGGCGGGAGGAAGAAGCAATCGCAGAATGTTATAAAAGGCAGTTCAGTCCAGCAGCACTGACAAAGATTATGCCTGCTCTGTCCAAACGATACGTTTGATTATCGTTTGTCAAACATTTCAAAAACATTCTTCCTCTTCTAAAACGCATCTGTCTCCTCAGTGCCATCACAAGCCCCTACTGGCAACTCCTCACCACTTGAGAGACCTCTCGAGCGGTCTTAAAGCTGCTGTCCGTAACTTTTTTTGTGTTCAAGATTTACAAAAATTATATTATGAGAATGTACAACATGAAGCCATTTTCCAAACCGTGTTTTTGTCTTACCCTGAATCATTATGGGACACTTATAATAAGTGTTTATATTGGGACTTGTTACGTCCCTATGTAGTCTAGGGTTAAAAGGACTTATAACAGAATAGCTGTTGGTGTGATGTGTGGAGGCAGCAAGGTTCAGTTCCCAACCCCAGAGCTTCTTAACAAGAGATAGACCTCAAAACAACTTGTGTGGAAAAAGAACAAGGACTTTTATTTCCAAACGGGAGGATTGAGGCTTCAAGAGGGGGCAAGGCCAAAACAACAAACATAAAACCTCTAACTAATCAGGAGAAAACTAACTAAACTCAAAAAGTAAAGAGAACAAAAAAAAAAAGAAGTACACTGACTCCCTAACTAACTTAAACAGGAGAAAACAGAATATAAAGAAATTGGCACCCACCTCTCTACTAATCCTTTCCCCAAATGATTAACAAAATAAAAGTGATAAACAAGAAGACGACAAGATCATTAAATACTAACAGATGATGACGTACAAAACAAAGGAGTTTACTTGTAGTAGGTGCCAGTTACCACAATAACTTTAACACAATACAAACTCAAGCAACAATGGTTCTCCTTTAAAGTAAAAAAGATAAAGAAAGAAACTAATAAAGCTGATAGGGTTTGAGAAGCGAATCCTCCCAGAACAGCCCTACACACACACACACACACACTCCGTGTCTGGAAAGGTACTCCTTAAATTCCCAGAACCTCCTCTTCTTCTTCTTCTTCTTCTTCTTCTTCTTCTTCTTCTTCTAATTTAATGGCGGATTGCAACCATATCTTATCAGGTGCATACCGCCACCTACTGTACCAGAGTATGAAGCATGGATTCAATGAAACTACCTAACATCATGGTATTATAAAAAAAAAAAAAAAAAAAAACCTTCATATTCTATAATATACCCCTATATTTTTCAGGTATTCCACAACTGCTTTCTGTGTGTCCTCTATACCTCCCCCTTTCGTTCCCAGTATACCTTCAAGGTTCCATGTTCTTCCTGCCTGCTTTATTTTTTGCTTTAGACTATTTCTTTGTTCTACATATTTCCTACAATGCAACATTATGTGTTCCACACATTCTGTAATTTTGCATTCCAAGCATTCATTTGATTGATTTTTACCTAACATAAACAATGTTTTATTTAACCCCGTGTGGTCAAACCTCATTCTGGTTAAAACTACCTCCTCCCTTCTGTTTCTTCTGATTACACCCTGTGCATTGATAGATTTCTGTATACTATAATATTTCCTTCCATTATTATCAGTATTCCACCTATATTGCCATTTCTTCATCATTTCTTTTTTAATCATTGCCTTAGCTTCTCCTTAACCAAAGGGGATATTTATAATATCGCTCGTCCTAGTTGATTTTTTTGCTATTTTATCAGCCCTCTCATTTCCTTTTATATTAGCATGAGCAGGTACCCAGCAGAATCTCTATCCGAAGCTTTCTTAGTCTAAATAAACTTTGAAGGATTTCTAGCATTAAATCTTCTCTATTAGATTTCATATTTTGAATACTGTAAAGGGCAGCTACAGAGTCAACACAACATACCACTCTGTCTGGTTTTACTTCCTCCACCCACTGCAACCCTACAATAATTGCCATCATCTCTGCCGTGTAAACTGATAGCTGATCAGGTAATTTTTTCCCAATACTTAAATCCCATGTCAGAATGTATATTCCTATGCCTACCCTATCTTTTTCATCTTTGGACCCATCTGTATAGATGTCTAGGTAACTGTAATATACACTTCTTATGTATTGACTTGTCAAGTGTCCTTTCTCACTCTCTTCCCATTTTTCCTTTAGTTTCATTATATTTAAATCTACCTCAGTTTTTGGAAACAGCCATATAGGGATATTACTTATAGGTGTAGGTATTACTTATAGGTGTAGGTGAGTTAAACCAAGTATTCTCTAATATATATTCCTCTGATTTAGCCTTAATTACCCATCCAAAGCCATTACCTTGAAAAGAATTATATTCCCAGCATTCTTGAATAACATTATTGGAAGGATTTTCCTTACCGCATCCACGTAGGCGACACCAATATGTAAGCATGAGTTTCTCTCTTCTTAAGTCAGATGGCACTTCTCCTAACTCTACCTGGATTGCATTCGTCGGTGTTGATCTCATCGCACCAGTACAAAGCCTCAAAGCTTTATTTATAACTCTGTCTATTTTTATTAAATGTGATTTAGCTGCTCCTCCATATACAAAGCATCCATAATCTATTGTTGACCTCATTAAAGCCCTATAAATATACATCAGTGATTGTTTATCTGCTCCCCAGTCTTTCCCAACTAATGTTCTCATTAAATTTATAACTTTTTTACATTTTGTTTCTATCTTTTCTATATGTACTTTCCATGTACCCTTTTGATCTAACCATAAACCTAGATATTTAAATTGATCTATGGTTTCCAAATTGTGTCCATATAATTTCAAGTTTTGTTTGTCTATCCCTTTCTTCCTGGTAAATAACATATGACAGGATTTACTTGGAGAAAGCTTAAAGCCCCAATTGTATGACCATTGTTCAACTTTCTTTATTGCTTCCTCGATTTTACTTCTCACACCTATGGGATCTCGTCCTCTTGCCCAGATGGCACCATCATCTGCATACAAAGCTGATCCAATACTTCTGTCCAGATTCATAAAAATATCATTAATCATAATGTGACCGGGGATTTAAATTAACCACCAGGAACACATTGAGGGGTTCTTTTCACTTTGTAGTTTATTTATCTGCATTTCTTTAAGAGAATGATTCACTATCAGAAATGGCTTCTCAACTTTAGTTGAGATGACAGTTCACAAAAATCTCAGTGAAAAAGATAGAAAGATCAAAGATAAAGAGTAGAATAATGTAACACGATTCCAAAATCAAAATATGCACAATACAATAGTGGGAATACTGTACAAAAAGATCAAACAGCATGAGTACATTTTTATATTACCCAATTACACATCATTGGAGTGAAATGTTAGAAAATAACACTCACATAACGATCAGCTCCTATACAGTATACCACCACATTCAATTCACCAGGGCTGAAATCACAAATATAATGTTGTACACTGTGTAAACAATCACATTAACATTACATGAAACATTTGGAAAACATACGTTTATCACATTTCTCAATGTTAACTGAACAGGCCTAGACCGCATGGTGTGACGTCATATATCCGCGGACATTATACACAACATTACCTTTCAAATATGACAATTCTCCGAAGTAACACAGAAAAATATACATCCACAATTGGTATTTATCCAGGATATAATCATAAAACACTATATTTACCCGTGGATGATCACAAAATCTCCCCAATTTCCCAAGAGTGTGCGTCTCTCTCGCACTGCTCGCTGCACATCGGACAAAAATGATCGAGGAGAGAGAACGCATGCGCATTGCCTTGCACCCAGCACACACAGTGCCACCTGCTGACGACTCCAGGAAAATACAGATAACCACTGTTTAACATGACTCATTTCACTGAGAACAGTAACTAACAAAGAAATAACAGTTTTAAACATACAAGAAGAGAAACAAACGTTAAAGGTATTTACCACCCGGTTACATTCTCCCCTGCAAGAAGTCAGCGTCCTCGATGTCTCATTCAATCACGAATTTCAGCATTCATGGCACCTTGTAACGCCTTCTCGAACAATGCAGTGCCAATACTAGCCAGTACTTGAGACACCATGTCTGTGCTGACACTCACTGCGTGACAAGCCGACCTGGGTGCATGAAAAGGATTTGTGTGGACACCCGCAGTTGCTCGCTTGCTCCTACGCACAGCTGGTACTGGTACCTCCCTCTTGACTGGGTTACGCACCTCACCAGTCTCTAGCTCCTGTGATTGGACACACTCTTCTGGAGCCTCTGCATTCAGGACCACATCATCCGATTCTACAGAGTCTCTACTAGTATCTGCTGATACTCGTACCTGGATACCTTTAGAGCGGTCACCTCTCAACTCTGGATTCATGGGAGAGTTTGCAGCCACGCCCACTGAGGGTTGCACAACCTCCTCTATTACCACAAAATCTAGTCCAGAAATCTCGTTCCCATCCATGACGACAGGCTGTATATCTGGCAGGGATTTCGCTCTACTCCTAGGCCTAGGAGCTGGCACGGCACCTGGACGCAATTCTGATCTGTGCACCCTTTTTGAAGGCCCTCCCTCCAAAGGTTCAACAGTGTAAGTTGTGCCTACTACTTCCACTACTCGAAACACAATCGGGCTCCAGGCATCTTGAATCTTGTTCCTGCCTGGAGACCGCTGGCGCAGATATACCAACTCGCCCACACTGACCTGGGGACAAAATGTCTTTTCATTTAGACGAGTCACTCTCTCAAGTGCTTTCTCTTCTGAGTGCTCCCTTGCTTTCTCATGGGCGTATCTGAGTCTTTCCTGATGAACAGCCAACCAGTCTTGTTTTCTCTCTGAGACCTCCTCACTACCCAACAACGCATCAATGGGCAGATGTGGTTGTACCCCAAAAAGGAGATAAGGGGAAAACCCTGTAGTTGCATGAGGCGTTACATTATACGCGTGAACTAACTCTGGAAAGTACTCAGGCCAACAACGCTTACGTTCTGGCGGTAATGTACGTAACAGGTTGTGAAGTGTTCGGTTGTATCGTTCACATTGGGCATTTCCCTGCGGCCTGTAAGGGGTCGTACGGGTCTTTTTCACCCCATAGAGTCTGCACAGCTCAGCAATTACCTCGCTTTCAAAATTTCGACCTTGATCGGAGTGCAACCTCTCTGGAACTCCGTACTTCATAAACCACTCTTTTAACAAGACCTTTGCTGTGGTATCGGCCTTTTGATCTTTTTTGTGGGAAACGCCTGTGTAAACTTTGTGAAAACGTTGGTAACAACCAAAACATTTTCACGCCCATCAAAAGCAGGCTGTAAGACTGTGAAGTCCACCGCAATCACTTCCAGAGGTCTGGAAGCCAAAAATGCTCTCATAGGGGCACGAACTTTGGGCTGAGGCATCTTTGTGAGGATGCACCGTTGACACTTCTTTACCCATTCCTCCACATCCTATTGGAGAGGCCTATTGCCGAATGGCAGTTCCCTATTAGATTGGTGACAGACGGTGCTTATCCGATGGCAAATCCCACCGGAAACCCCGCAGGGCCGGGAAACGACCATAGGACGGCCTGAAGCGCCCCGTCCCTGATAGCAGACCATGCTAGCCGCCTGGCTAGCACCCACGCACACTGTTGCAAGACCTGGGAACCGGGGCTCACCCTACAGGAGGCCTAAAGCGGCCTAGATTAGGGCTGTGCGATAACACGATATTTGATCGTGGACGATCAAAATTACTGCACAATCCACTTTTTCAGAAAAATCGTTGTATCGCCATATATAGTGCGCAACACGTTATATCCTTAGCAGTTCGATAGACGGCGCCAGGTTAACAATCTCGTATATGTTGCTCGTAAATTCAGTGAGATTAAGTGACGGAGTCCGTGACAATGGAGGGAAACACGGAGGAGTTGGTTCCTAAAAAAAATGCAACTTCTGTAATATGGAAATGGTTCGGATTTTTTCTAACAGACACAGCGCAAACAACAGTTATTTGCAAATGTTGCAATGATAAGATTCGCACGACAAATAGCAACACAACAAACCTTTTTAACCACCTCAAGAGAAAGCACCCGAAAGAATATGCAGAGGGTTTAATTTTAAAAGGACCCCACGCGAGTACATCACCAGGTACAACCAAGCAGCCAGAAACGACAAGGCTTAAACAAACAACTCTAACAAAAGAAACATATCAGAAAGGAGCTCCGTATGAGAGGACGAGCAAGCGCTGGAAAGACGTAACTGATGCCGTGACATTTTACCTGACCAAAGACATGATTCCTATAAAGACTGTGGAAAATGAGGGCTTTAAAAGACTGTTCAAAGTCGTAGATCCACGTTACGAAATACCCAGTCGCAAATATTTCTCCTCCACTGCCATTCCACAGCTTTATTCAGAGTGCCGCAGCAAGATTCAAAATAAAATTCAAAACGTTAAGTTTTTTGCTACAACGGCTGATTTATGGTCTAGCCGTACGTCAGAGCCGTATTTAAGTCTGACGATTCACTTTGTTCATGAGTGGAAGTTGTGCAGTGCGTGTCTAGAAACAACATATTTTCCACAAGACCACACAGGCGAGCTCATAGCGCAAGGTCTTAAGGACGCGCTTGAATGTTGGGGACTGAAAGAAGCAAACATGACCTGTATGACGACAGATAGTGGGGCCAATATGGTGAAGGCATTGGAGCTCAACAGCTGGACTCGTCTGCAGTGTTTTGGGCACAGACTCCTCCTAGCCATCGGTAAGTGCAACTAAAAATAATGGTCTCCGATATTCAAGTGATTATATTCAGCTATTATAATAAATCATTGCAAATTACATTAGGAACTTTGAACATAGTAAAATCATGAGATTAATTTGCTATAATAATTGCACTGGTATGAGTAAATGTTTTGTAAATGAAATGTTATATATACATTTAAACATTTTATATACATTTTTACATTGTGTTGTGCATGTGGTTAAATCTAATTGATACATTGTTCTTTTTTTTCTTTTTTTTTAGAAAAAAGTGCCAAAGACCCTCGTGTTGAACGTGCAACATCTGTCTGCAAGAAAGTTGTCAGCACATTCTCCTTCAGCTGGAAGAAAAAGAGGGAACTAAGTAATGCTCAAGCTGAGCTAAAGCTACCTCAACAGAAGCTCATCACTGAGTCCCCAACGCGATGGGGTTCGAGGCTCAGCATGATTGAGCGAGTGCTTGACCAGGAAAAGGCGATTTCTCAGGTCCTGAAGGCAGACAAGAAGGTAAGGCATTTGGTCCCATCATGGCAAGATGTTGACGTGATGGAGTCTGTGAAAAAGGCACTGAGTCCACTGAGAGACTTTACTGATGCACTCTCAGGTGAGGACTATGTGAGTGTGTCTTATGTCAAGCCAGTGCTTCACATGTTGAAAGTCAACATTTTGAGCCTGAATGATGAAGACACTGAACTAACAAAAACAATGAAGACAACCATTCTCAATTACCTCACTGACAAATATCAGGACCCCACCACTGATGACCTGTTGGATATGGCTTTGCTTTTCGATCCCAGATTCAAAACACAATTCATTGCCAAAGACAAGGTAGAGGGAATACAAACCAGAGCTGTGGCTGAGCTGGAGTCTTTGGTGACCATACACATGCAGTCTCCAAAATCAGATCAGCAGCCCACATCTAGTACCTCAGCCTCCACATCACAAATCCTTGATGAGGATCAGACACCACCCAAGAAAGCAAAGAAATCACTTTCCAGCTTTTTAAAAGCCTTCGGTGTTGCAAGTGCATCTGCAACCACATCAGTTTCCACATCTGTGAAAGAGGCAATAGAAGGAGAATTGAAGGGATACTTGTCCACGCCAAATGCAGAAAGTGAGGTGGATCCGCTGGAATGGTGGAAAGTACATGAGGCAAACTTTCCAAGAATTAGCCAGCTTGCTAGAAAGTATCTCTGTATTCCAGCCACAAGTGCTCCCTCGGAAAGGGCTTTCAGCACTGGTGGCAATATCGTCACCTGCCAAAGGGCATCTCTTAAGCCTGAGAAAGTGAATCAGCTGGTCTTCCTTTCTAAGAATTTGTGATTGTGATTTGTCATACTTTGTAATCTTTACAAATGTATATGTTCCAAAGCTGCTAAGTTTACAAGACTCAGGAATGAGGTCAGGAAATATTTTTGTATCTTTATTTAATTTTTTTTGTTTCTGAAACATGTTGCACAAAAATCTATGGTACTTAACAGAGTACAAAAGGTTGTTTACAGTTTGTATGTTTAGTTTTCTTTTCTAAGCCAATGTTTATTTTGGGAGTTATGCTAAAGTCTGTGCACTTGCATTGAAAGTTATAATTTTTATTTAAACTTTATTTAACTTTGAAAAATAATAATAATCCATTTACATTTTTGAAGGTGTTGCTAAGGATCTATGTCTAATAAGCTATTTGATTTGTAAGACTTGTTAAACTAAGATTTGTTAGATTTGTTAAACAAATGTTCATTTTGATGGTACAGTAATTGTAATGCAAGTCTTGTTGAATGTTCTTTCTTTGCAGAATAGCACTTGCATTAAATCTTCACTTGATTAAAATATTCTTAAACATATATGGTAAGAGTATATTTTTTATATGGGGACATTAGTTTGGTTGTATTGTACCTTTGTAATTTGCAAAATAGTCTTAAAAAACCAACTTGAAAAAGAATCGGGATAAAAATCGTGAATCGTGATATCCCCAGAAAAAATCGTGATATGATATTTTTTACATATCGCCCACCCCTAGCCTAGATCCTGCCAACCAATGGTCGGAACCCTAGGTCACCCCCTCAGGGGACGCCATGTGAGGGGTGCTGAAACTCAGCGAGCCCTCAAAGTCGGGCTGACAGTGGCTGTCTGCTGGCTGATAAGGACTGGGTATCCAGTCACTACCTGGGGACTCATCCCCAGGGAGGCCGTTAGGGGCCTACTAATGACGAGGTTTCTGCTGCAGCCGACATCGTGGCCCATGTGAGCGGGGAGGGTTCTCCCCAGGAACTCACCCGCAGGGAGGCCTACTGAGGCCTACCACCTAACCCAGAGTTAACTGCCCGGACTGCCTCGGCTGGCGTCTCCCGCCAGCCAGCCTTCTATAGTCGGTCCGCCCCAGCGCAGCGCAGCGCCTACGGGCGTGGACCTAAAACACAATGCCCACAGCAGTGCACTCAGCATAAAACGCCCTGAACCCTCTAAAGCGAGGGGAGTACAACTTACGCCACCTGCCTCCAGGGCAGCCGTCTGGTCGTCCAGCGGTCCGCCGTCCGCGCAAGGGCGTCAGCCGTGACAGTGTTTCGACTCCAGGGGAGCATCCTACCAACCGATGCTTTCAGATGGTTGCGAAGTACAGCTCGACCCGAGCCTAAAAGGTGAAGCAGAAGACACAGAGCAAAAAGTGAAAGATATTGAACACACACAACCGGCCATTTCCTGAACCAAGCCGGGGGGCCGCCCAGAAGTGGCGGCCGCACTAGCTCTGGGGGGCGGGGCTAGCAAAACCAGTCTAACTGCGCACCGCGAAGAGACGCCTACCCTGTCCCCACGACCACTGGCTGAGTCGCGATTCATTCTGCTATACACCTTTTTGCATTAATAACAACCCCCAAATGCAGAAGGGGGGTGGGCATTGGCCGGACGACCCTACTGCGGGGAGGCCGGGTAGGGATACAAAGCTCCTGCGGGGATACCGACAGGAGCCCGGGGCAACTGCCAGGGCGATATGCCACCGCGAGACGCCACCGTCATCCCATCAACAGCCTAGGCCAACTTGATGCACTAGCATCGGTCTGATAATCCCACAACAACGGCCCTAAAAAGGACTGGGACAGACCTTATTGCAGTTCATGCGCTAGCCTAACCTCACAAATTCATCTAGGTATTTCACTAGCAGAGGTGCCACCGCTACCCAGAGGTGGCTACAGCTAAAAAAGTTCGTCAGGAGAACATACGTCAGTTTATGTCGCCGCTGCATGCCCACGGCATGTGCGGTGGCCTCAACTGCTCATATTACACATATCCAGAAGAGAAAACAGCCTTATAAACTACTGTTGCTACACTAGCAAACATAAGCCTACATAAACACACTGTGTTTATACAAAACATCGTTCTAGCCACCTTTACCGGGGAACTACAGGCCCACTTCTCCAACTGTTACACTTTTCTTCATCTTTTGTAGACAAAATATCCCTCAGGGAAGCATAGAGTCCAAACATACGGCATTGAAAAGAAGAATGTTTGCCCTAAAAGGGGACTCACCCGCTGTCTTCAGTGCCTCATCGCTTAATGTAACATGCATGCTTCGGCGCACTAACCTGAGGGCGGGGCGCTTTATTCTCACATGTAAGGCCGAGGAGGCGGCCGCGAAATCCCGCTTTTCCCAGAGACGATGCACTGTGTGTGGGCAGAGCACACACCGGCCTGGCAGGCTTTCGTCAGAGTCTCACCTCCGCTCATCATCAGCCCGTGCGGCCTGGTGTAAAGCGCGCCCGGAGAGAAAAAAGAAAAACAACAGAACAACAAAGGAGGGGACACAACATCACTTCCGCGCCCTCGGGGGCGGAGACTCACCACCTCGCTTTGGGCGCTGGAAGCGGTTCTTCTCCCCGATGTCCCTCCTCCTGTTGCGGGTGTCCCGCCTCTTCCGCGTCCTACTCCTCCACGGAGGGGTGCGCACGAGAGGCCAGGCTACTGCGTTGGCCCATTTTTTTTTTTTTTTTTTTTTTTTGATGATCCTCGGATCTTGATGGGCCAGGGACACCCCCCTGCCTGGGCGCCGCCCCAGACCTCAGCGGAATACACGTTCTATACGCCGCTGAGCGCGCCCTCGCCTCTCTGAACTTTCCCACCACCGCCTCGACGGAGGTGCCGAAAAGCCTAGAGGGCAAGACCGGGGCATCGAGGAGAAAAGCCTTTTCTTTCACCCCGATGCCCACCAAGTTTAGCCACCGATACCTCTCCGTGGCGACCATAGCCGCCATCGACCGTCCGATGGCGACTGCTATGTGTTTGGCCGCCCGGAGAGAGAGCTCCGTGGTGCGCCACTCAGCCATCGCATCAGGGGGTAGGCCCTCCCCCCGATCGAGGTCCCTCAGCAGGCCAGCTTGATAAGCCTGCAACACAGCCATTGTGTGCAAGGCCGCCGCTGCCTGACCCGCCGAAGTGTATGCCCTGCCATTAAGACGTGAAGTCGTCTTTAATGGTTTCGATGGCAGGGCTGGAGCTTCACATCCAGCAGCTCCCCATACACGGGGCAGGATGGCTGGGAGGATTTGGCCTCAGCCTTATTTTCCTCCTCATCCACAGCCATCCTCTGATCGACTGGAAAAGCACGGGCTGACGAAGAGGAGGAGTCTCCATCCGACTCCTCCTCCGTCCGCCTGCTCTCGCGACCTGGCTGATCGTCCGTGAGCACTGTGTTCTCCAGACGATGAGCCAGATCCATCTGGGAGCCCCAGGACAAACGGCGCCGCTCAGCCTCGGCATGAGCGGGACCGCTCCCAAATGCTGGCTCTTCTTCCCTCGAGAAGAAGGCCAAGCGAGAGCGGAGCGTCCTCAGTCGGAAAAACGCTCGCAGTTTGCGCAGGAAGCCCCCTCGAGAACCTCCCGCGCGTGCTCTTCCCCCAGGCAGAGCACACAAAGGGTGTGCGTGTCCCAGGCATGAGAAACCTGGGACACGGATCAGTGCACTTCCTGTACGCTCCCTTGAATTTACGTGTGCACTTCATTTCACTTTAGAAAGACTTTCTAGCGAATCAGACAAAACAGTCACTGAAGACGAAAGGATGTTGTCATGTTGGCACGGTGCCTTTTTATACTTCCTGGTCGCACGGTGATGACATCACCAGCTGCCGACGGTCAGTAGGATTGTGATTTGATAGCGATTTCAGACACCTGTCACGCTGAAGGCGTTCCCCGTAGCGTCAGCTGACGCAGCGCGAGTTCCCTTTCGAAAGGGAACTCTTTTTTTTTTACTGACAACTTTGATCGGTTAACGTTGATACGGTCAACCATCGGTCAAACGGTCATCGGTTAACATCTCTAGGCAGGTGTTAACTTTACCAACTGTCTTGCTTGAATAAAAGGTTCTAAATAAAATAAAAATGTAGTCCATACTACCTTTATTTGTTTTTTTTTTATATCATTTCAAACTGCATTTCCACATTGCAATTTTGTATAGACTATTCATAAACTGAATTAACAGAAAAATTGCTATATCGTTATCGGGATATCAAATGAGCTATATCGGGATATGAAATTTTGGCCATATCGCCCAGCCCTAGATATAGCTGTATGAAATCATAAACAGGCAGCGATATCATTTTGATTATTGTACAGTAGCCTAATAAATAAACATAATTTCATTCAGTTAGCGAACAGACGTCATGAACTGAGCTCAGACCGGCGGCAGGAGTCAGATTTCATTCATCACGAGTGAGAAGTTGACAATATACGGCGGAAGATTCAGTTTCAAAACTAAATGTAAAAGCGCCTATTTAAACAAGCTTGTCATTGTACTGTACTGTACTGTTCTGTTTTTCATTAATAACAGTATTGATGTTAATATTAAACACACCATTCAATCAGATTACTCTCAAATTGATACTCAAGTGAAAGTATAATCCCTGTGGCTGCACGGGAATTCATAACGGTGCGCATTATGAATGCAGACTTTATTCTTCATGAAAGATAAAGATAGAAATGCTCACAGGAAGAAAAAAAAGCTTGCAAAAATGATATACGATCCGCCTAATCCTGGCCAAATCACAGAGATGTCGATTCGCACGGGACTACTATTATCACAGGACCTCGGTGTTCGGCGAAATATGGTTGGTAATTTGCGGGGGGAATTTTCATTTTACAAATTACAGACTTGGCCGATTGGCACGGGATTAAGATCACCGACATTCTCTGCAATTATTACAAATCACCAGAGGTCCCCAGGTAATACTAGTCCCGTGCGAATGGGGGCTTTAGATAAATATTTTTCGTTGTTGTACTATAGCACGCAGTCATTTTCAAGAGGTTCGGCCAAGAGCGACATCTGTTGGTGAAACTGCAATTAGAAAAAAAAAACACAATCTCAGTGTTTGTATATTTTCATATTCACAGAGATGTCAAATTATTAGGGCTGGGAAAAGATTAATCTCGATTAATCGCATCCAAAATAAAAGTGTGTGTCTACATGATATATGTGTGTGTACTGTGTATAATTATCATTAGGGCACCCACATGGCTAGCGCCGGCCCTGACAAGAAGTGTCATCATGTCCATCTTGATGAGTATCCAAGCAGACATAGTCTAAATATGGCTTAAGAGAACTGTATACAGTCGAGAAAGACGACACATATCCCTGTATTAGGTCTTAAAGGAGCAGTAGCCGTCACTGCTGTCTGTTTAATGTCAAACAAAAGATAAGGAATCACTCACTGCTCTTGATTGAATAGCTTTTGTAAGTTTAATAAGGATTAATGTTTAATTTAAACAGTTGTATATGCAGTTATCTTACATTTGATTCTTTATTCAATTTCTCAACCTAAAACTAATGTTAGACCCACCTGAAAAGCATTGTTTAGTTTATTAGTATCTTTGCTCAATAGTATTTATTTGTGCTGCTGCTTATATTTAAGTTATTTGTGTTTGTGTGAATGACACCTGTTCATTAATGTTGTCCTCAAAGCTTTGATTCGTCATGTGACTCTCATCTCCACTGTGATTGGTTGTCAGTGTATATCAAAGGTACATCACAGATATTAGCATTTCAATAGGTTGGTAATTTAACATTATTTAAGTCAATGAAATACAGTTATTTACTGTAAATTTAACTTAAATCTACAGTAGTTCTGGCGACCACAGCTACCGTTTGTTTTACCGTAAATGTTATGGGGATTTTTTTACAGTGAACTCTTAGGTCGACCTCTTGTATTGAGCCGTTGATTCAGGGAACAGTGATTATTTAACACACACTCCACTCCAAACGCCGTCTTCATTTCAAAAATACATTTAGTTTATTAAACACAGCCAAGCATTTCTAAATTCAGTTCATATTTCAAGAAATTAAAATCCAAGCCAAAATAACAAAGTGCTCAAAAAACTGTACTCACCCTGCCCTAGATTATATATATATATAATTATTTTTTTATTTTTTTTTAAATAAAAGTTGTAGTTTTCTGACCCATGCTTGAGACGGTCACACCACGGCTTAAAAATATAAAGAATCAAAAGACAAAGCAGTTTTTATAAAAAAAAGGTCCATAAGACAAATAAATGTTTAACCATTCACTGCATTTTCTGCATTTTAAATTATGACAAATTATTTAAATTTTTATCTTGTCGCATCAATAACCCATTGATCTGGAAGCAGAATCAGATTTAACTGTGATTTTCTGCTGTAATAATCAGTTTAACTGGTAAGATTCTCAGAGGAGTTCTGCATTCATTACATAAGAATGGAAAGACAGTCTCAGTGAAGGACGTCCTGAATGTGAATAAATGTGTGTTAGTTACAGGATCAGAGAATGACACTGTTCCTCTGTCATAGTCCAGCTGAACTCTCACACGCTGAGGATTCACTGTAACAGGAAAGTAAGTGAGGGGTTGATCTGGGGATTTAGAGATGTATTTGCTGTTCCCGTACCACACACACCAGATATTAGACTTAATGAAATCCAGTCCCTTCCTCTGGTTTGATGCTGTGGTTATTCCAAGACCCCAGCCTGTATTGTCACCGACCTCCACATCCCAGCAGTGTGTTCCTGAGTTAAAGCCCTCAGATCCCAGGACACACAGACACCAGTCAAACCTCTCTGGATTATCAGGAAGTGTTTTATCTCCATCACTGAGCGACACACTGGTCAGATCAGACGAGAGTGTGAGATGAGGATTTGCTGTGTTTGGATCAAGAGTCAACGGAGCTGTAAAGAGAAGAACATCAGATTACAGGATGAAATATGATCAGAAATGTAAATATAAAACACATATAAAGACTTTCTATAAATCCTGCTATCATGACAATGGTCTGTCAGTTTCTGTCAGAATGGATTGAGGCTTCAGGTTTAATATCATATTCAATAAACACTATTGTATCCTAACACATGTTGGGTATAACGGGGCTAAAGGCTCTTTGATTTTAGTTTTCCTCTAAACCATTAGATGGCACAAAAACTTGCCTCAGCACTTTCCAAAACATGCGCTTTTCGAGACGCTCGTGGAGATTCGTCTGATCTTTGAGGCGATCTCAGGCAGCAGCGCAAAGTTGATCCTGCGCTCATTTGATCTAATATTTGATGATTTTAAAAAGATTTAAGTAGCAAATACAAGGCGCTATAATTATTATAATTTAATATTATTATTATTGTTAATGTTGTCAGTTTTGTTCAAGGTAATTAAAGCATCAGTTTTTCAGTAATGGTGGAATATGTAAAAGTATGGTATTTGGGGTAAAGGCACCATATTTAACATGATAATAAACAGCTGCTGACTTTTCCATTTGTTGACATGACGGTTAGATTCAGATGATAATTTTCATATATTAAGCTGTGTGTCCACCTTAGAGATAATCACCATATTTATAATGAAACCATCATATTTAAAAACCATCATATTATAATATAAGTTATATATATAATATATATATATATATAATATATAAATATAAGTTCCCATTCAGTCGGTCACTCTCGACGGCACGTCGGAGTACCGACGAATAGGAATCTCGCTTGCGAGAGCCAATCTACTTCGAGTCTAACTAAACGAGCCAATGCACATTGGCATGCAATGATTGCACCAGGTGCTCATGCCCCGCCACGCGGGTATAAATGAGACACAGGTGATTGCATCAAATTATCCTTTTGCTTCGGAGCCGAGTGGTATGCCAGATATCACTCCTAACTTCGCAGTTCGACTGAGAAAGAGCCTGCCTTTTGGAAGAGATCTCTTCGGTCGGTGTTGGTGTGACAACACAGCAGCGGGTCGTGTGTTCTTCGGATCTTCTCTCTTCGTTGTCCATAAGAGCAACCACAAGGGCTGTTTTCACAGCTGGTACGGTGCGCTAGGTGGAGAGCGCTAAAAAGCCGTTCTCACGGCTGTTGAAAGCGTCCTGTGAGAGAGAGCGCGCACGACAGGCTGCACTATATTCCTGTCTGTGTCGCCGCGGCCCCACCCCCTGCGTGTTTCAGCACCAAGGAGAGCATCATTCTAAAAGAGCAACACAGATAGAGCTTGCGTCTTTTTAAAGATGACATTCTATCTGTGTGTTTCTGGGTGCGGTGGGTTCATTTCACCGCGGGATGGTCATCAGCGCTGTATCTCGTGTTTGGGCGTGCAGCACGCTGAGGCAGCGCTGATGGATGACTCATGTTCTTACTGCGGGAACATGACCATCTCGGAGTTGCGGTCGCGGCTCCGTCTTGCAAAAGGCGGAGCCCCCGTGCCTCTGCCGCGATCTAACCCTCCACAGAGGGTTACTTCCGGTAGTAGCGCGGCCGATTTGAGGGTGACGGTGAGCGCGCTTCCTCCAGGGAACCAACCCGCGGGGAATCCTCACTCCTCCCGCGCTCCGCAGCCAGTAGAGCTGCCGTTGGAACGAGGTGGGCCGTCCTCGAGATGCGCACCACCTGTATCCTTCGGGGCTCCCCGCGATGACGAAATGTCCATCGCTGCATCGGAGGGAGGGTCAGAGTTGTCTGGAGATGACGTGTCGGCGCAGGGGGCTCCTTCGGGAGGACCCGCTGTGCCCGATACCGATCCGGAGATGATGGCCATGCTTTCCCGGGCCGCCGAGAGGGTCGGGCTCGTGTGGAACCCTCCACCATGTCCCGAGCCGTCGAGGTTGGACGATTGGTTTCTCGGGGTGGCCCGTGCTGGTTCTCAGCGCCCCACCCCGGTTCCTTTCTTCCTGGAGGTGCACGAGGAGCTCACTAGGTCGTGGACGGCACCTTTTACTGCCCGAAACCGGCCCAGTGGGTCCTCCTCCCTCACCACCCTTGATGGCGGACCTGCAAAGGGTTACACGCAGGTTCCTCCCGTGGAACGGGCCGTTGCTATGCAACTGTGCCCTAACTCCACATCAAGGGGGAACCCGTGTCTCCCCTCCCGGGCCTGTAGGTACTCCTCCGATCTGATCGGGAAGGCCTACCAGGCTTGTGGAGAGGCAGGTTCCGCCCTACACGCTATGGCGTTGTTGCAGGTTCATCAGGCCCAGGCACTGAAGGACCTGCACGAGGGTGGTCACGATCCCGCGGTTCTACAAGAGCTGAGGGCGGCGACGGACCTTGCGCTTCGTGCGACGAAGGTTACGGCGCGTGCCGTGGGACGTGCGATGTCCACTATGGTGGTCCAGGAGCGCCATCTCTGGCTGTGTCTGGCGGACATGAGGGATACCGACAAGATCAGGTTACTTAATGCCCCGGTGTCCCAGACTGGCCTCTTCGGCGACGCGGTGCAGAACTTCTCCCAGCAGTTCTCGGCCGCACAGAAGCAGACTGAGGCCATCAGTCACATCATGCCGCGGCGGTCAGCTGCTGCCTCCACCCCGCCGCCGGCAGCGCCTCAGCCAGCTCGTCGCCGAGGGCGGCCGTCTGCGTCTGCCTCCGCTCCCGCGTCGCAGCAACAGCCTCCACCATCGTGGAGCCGGGCGCAAGCCGGCCGTCCCGCCCGTCCAGGCAGCCCCGAAGAGGGGCAAAGGCAAGGGGAAGCGGTCCTGAGACGGGCGACCCGGAGATGAGGAGGACTGCTCTCCAGGAGACGGTGACCGCACCGCTCCTTCCCCCGGAGGAGGGCCGGGTGGAGAATCTTGTGTTCCGTTTTGTTTCTGTTCCGCCGCTGGGCTCAGCCCCAGCGGTACCCAAATTTTCAATAAAAGAGCAGTTTCCTTCATCTCCGGGTCCCCAGGGGGCTCGGAGAGTTGTGGCCGGTCAAACGCCGGACCACTCTCATCCTCCTCCTGTGTCGCCAGTGGGCAGCAGCGGACGACGCACGGACACCCCACAAACTCCGTGCGGACCCTCTGCCCAGCCGTGGAATCAGGTAGGTGTCGCACGGCACACTCACACCTCTCTGCGGGCCGCCTCCACGAGACAGCCGCCCCAGACCGGTGCCTGTATTCCACCTCGCTGCCCCTCGGTGGGTACGCCGGTGGTCCCGATGATCCCGCTTGTTCGGTCTCTGCGAGCCTGGTTAGAGCTTCCCAGTCCGTCTCGCTGGCTCATTCGGACCATCAGGCTCGGCTATGCGATTCAGTTCGCCCGGCGTCCCCCCAGGTTCACGGGCGTCTGCTTCACTTCGGTGAAAGCTGCAGACGTCCGTGTCCTGCGTGCGGAAATCGCAGTCCTACTGGCGAAGGACGCGATAGAGCCGGTCCCTCCAGCCGATATGAGGACAGGCTTCTACAGCCCGTACTTCATTGTACCCAAGAAAACCGGTGGGTTACGGCCAATCTTGGACCTGCGAGTACTGAACCGGAGCCTTCACAAGCTACCGTTCAAGATGCTCACGCAGAAACGCATTTTCGAGTGCATCCGTCCCCAAGATTGGTTTGCAGCGATCGACCTGAAGGACGCGTACTTTCATGTCTCGATTCTCCCCCGACACAGGCCGTTCCTGCGCTTTGCGTTCGAGGGGCGAGCATATCAGTACAAAGTCCTACCCTTCGGGCTGGCCCTGTCCCCCCGTGTCTTTACGAAAGTCACGGAGGGGGCCCTTGTGCCCATGAGAGAACAGGGCGTTCGCATCCTAAACTATCTCGACGACTGGCTCATCCTTGCACAGTCCCGGGAGCAGTTGTGCGAACACAGGGACTTGGTGCTCAGACACCTCAGCCAGTTGGGTCTTCAGGTCAACTGGGAAAAGAGCAAACTCGCCCCCGTGCAGAGGATCTCTTTTCTCGGTATGGAGTTGGATTCGGTCAAGCGGACTGCGCGTCTCACGAAGGAGCGCGTCCAGTCGATGCTGAACTGCCTGAACACGTTTCAGGGCAGGATGGCGGTTCCACTGAAACATTTTCAGAGGCTCCTGGGGCATATGGCGGCTGCGGCGGCAGTAACACCGCTCGGCCTGCTTCATATGAGACCGCTTCAGCATTGGCTTCACGGCCGAGTCCCGAGATGGGCGTGGACACGCGGCACGTATCGGGTGAGCATCACTCCGTCCTGCCGCAAAACCTTCAGCCCGTGGTCAGATCCCGGGTTCCTTCGGGCCGGAGTGCCGTTGGAACAGGTATCCAGGCATGCTGTGGTCTTCACGGATGCCTCGTCCATGGGCTGGGGTGCCACGTACAACGGGCATGCAGTGTCAGGGGTTTGGACGGGCCCGCACCTGCAGTGGCATATCAATTGCCTCGAGTTGCTAGCAGTACATCGTGCACTGAGCCGACTCAAGGGCCGGTTACGGGGCAAAGATGTACTGGTCCGTACGGACAACACGGCGACCGTTGCGTACATCAACCGTCAAGGTGGTCTACGCTCACATCGCATGTCGCAACTCGCCCGCCATCTCCTCCTCTGGAGTCAGAAGTGTCTGAGGTCGCTTCGGGCCATTCATGTCCCTGGGGTGCGCAACCGGGCGGCCGACGAGCTGTCACGAGCTGCGCTTCCGGGAGAATGGTGGCTCCACCCCCAGGTGGTCCGGCTGATCTGGGTTCAGTTCGGGGTTGCACAGGTCGACCTGTTCGCCTCCCCAGAAACGTCCCACTGCCAGTGGTTTTATTCGCTGACCGAGGGCACACTCGACACGGATGCACTTGCGCACAGCTGGCCCCAGGGCCTACGCAAATATGCGTTTCCCCCAGTGAGCCTACTTGCACAGACACTGTGCAAGGTCAGGGAGGACAAGGAGCAGGTCCTGTTGGTGGCCCCGTATTGGCCCCACCGGACTTGGTTCCCAGAACTCATGCTCCTCGCGACAGCCCCTCCTTGGCCGATTCCTCTGAGGAAGGATCTTCTAACTCAGAGACGGGGCACCCTCTGGCACCCGCGTCCAGACCTCTGGAAACTTCATGTCTGGTCCCTGGACGGGACGCGGAGGTTCTAGGTGACTTACCTCAAGAGGTAGTTAACACCATCACTTCAGCTAGAGCACCGTCTACGAGACGGGCCTATGCCTTGAAGTGGAACCTGTTCGTCGATTGGTGTTCTCTCCGCCGGGAGGACCCCCGAAGATGTTCGATCGCGTCAGTGCTTTCCTTCCTGCAGCAGGGGTTGGAGCGGAGGCTGTCGCCCTCCACCCTCAAGGTTTACGTTGCTGCTATTTCTGCCCATCATGACCATGTAGAGGGTAAGTCGGTGGGGAAGCACGAACTGGTCGGCAGGTTCCTTAGGGGGGCGAGACGGTTAAATCCTCCTCGTCCTCCCTCCATACCCTCTTGGGATCTTGCTCTGGTGCTCCGAGCACTGCAGAATGCCCCATTTGAGCCTTTGCAGTCAGCAGAGCTGAAGATTCTGTCCATGAAAACTTTGCTGTTGGCTGCATTGGCCTCCATCAAGAGGGTAGGGGACCTGCAGGCATTTTCGGTCGACGAATCGTGCCTGGAGTTCGGGCCAGGTGACACCCACGTGGTACTGAGACCCCGGCCTGGCTACGTGCCCAAGGTTCCCACCACTCCCTTCAGGGACCAGGTGGTGAACCTGCAAGCGCTGCCCCTGGAGGAGGCAGACCCAGCCCTAGCTTTGCTCTGTCCCGTCCGCGCTCTGCGGATCTACGTGGACAGAACCCAAAGCTTCAGGACCTCAGATCAGCTCTTTGTCTGTCACGGAGGCCAGCAGAAGGGAAAGGCTGTCTCCAAGCAGAGGATGGCCCACTGGATAGTGGATGCCATCACCTTGGCTTATCAGGCACAAGGCGTGCCCTGCCCGCTCAGGCTGCGAGCACACTCTACTAGAAGTGTTGCATCCTCCTGGGCGCTGCCACGTGGCGCCTCGCTGTCAGACATCTGTAGAGCTGCGGGCTGGGCGACACCTAACACGTTCGCTAGGTTTTATAGCCTACGTGTAGAGCCGGTCTCCTCCTGTGTTCTCACCTCAAACGGGTAGAAGCACTGAGAGGCCCGGCTCTTGTCGGCTTGCTGCGCCTCGGCGCTTAATTCTCCAGAAGCAAACTCTGTGAGTCCTCCACCGCCCTCGGTGCCGGGCGTGGCGGAGCGTCCGGCATCAGGCCCCTTACCGCTGAATCCTGGAGAACCGGTAATTGGCTGGGGCCATGTGAGTGACCCTACGGGGATCCCACACTTCTTCCACGGTTGCTCCTCTCGGAAGCCCGTGTCTTTCCCTTGGGAGAGCCCTCCTTTTAGGGATGGAGCCCCCCTCACGGCGGCGGGCTACGGCTCAGCTCGGTCCCCACATAACTCCCGTGGTATGATGTGGTTCCGCAGCGGCCTCCCATTGGGCACGCTTTCCCAGTGTTATCCAATAGTCACTGAGCGGGTCATGCGGAACAGCAGTGATGGACTTCTCGGTGTGAGCCCCGTCTCATCAGGTAAGAGAGCTCAGGAGGCTCACACAGGGCACTGGAAGGGGGCAGAGTCCATGGCGCTTTGGTAGGGATTCCTATTCGTCGGTACTCCGATGTGGCGTCGAGAGTGACCGACTGAATGGGAACGTCTCGGTTACGTATGTAACCCTCGTTCCCTGAAGGAGGGAACGGAGACGCCACGTCCCGTCGCCATGTCCTCTGTCCCTGCCGGGGCGCCAGTCTACCTACTCGGCTCCTCAGCAAAAAAGATAATTTGATGCAATCACCTGTGTCTCATTTATACCCGCGTGGCGGGGCATGAGCACCTGGTGCAATCATTGCATGCCAATGTGCATTGGCTCGTTTAGTTAGACTCGAAGTAGATTGGCTCTCGCAAGCGAGATTCCTATTCGTCGGTACTCCGACGTGGCGTCTCCGTTCCCTCCTTCAGGGAACGAGGGTTACATACGTAACCGAGACGTTATTGTTATTACTGTAAATATATATATTAAATTATTATGGGATCTCCTTCAACGCTTTCTGAATCTTTACTTATTTAAATTATTTTGTTTCTATATTTTTCAGATATATTTCTATATTAACATATTTAATTACAGCATATTTATTATTTAAAAAATAATTATTTTATTCATCAAAATAAACTGAAAATAGTTCAAACTTTGCTTAAGTGATTGTTTTGAACAGGTATTAACTTAGACATTATTAAAAACATATTATTTTAGCTAAAGTATTTGTATTAATACTGTGCCTTTTGCCCCATGTGTGGCCCTCTTCACCTCATACATTTGACATATTTTTTAATAAAATAAACCACTTTTATGATTTATTTTTACACAAAATCTGTTGCTCCATAAATGTTCAACACAAAGCTGTATATCTTTCTGTATATCATACACTATAGGAAAGCGATCATAAATCCTGCTATCATGACAATGGTCTGTCAGTTTCTGTCAGAATGGATTGAGGCTTCAGGTTTAATATCATATTCAATAAACACTATTGTATCCTAATACATAAGCAGAGACCATGAGGAACAGACTTCTGTAGTCATTATGAGTTCACTGTATGATCTGATGATCTTCTGAAATACAGTTCAGATTCACTCAGAAACTCCAGTGATTATTAAATATATTTCTATCAGATGTTAATGTTGTGTGTGTTTCTATCTGAAGGATGTTTTGCGCTGGTGTCAGATCTGCTGAGACTCACTGTGTTGGACAGTTTCCAGCATCTTCTTCCAGACTCTGGACCGCAGGTTACCCAGATAACGGGACACATCAATCAAAGCTCCAGAACTCATCCGTGGATCCGGCTGTGGGATCTGGACTCTGGAGGAACATTCAGGAGTCAGAACTGCAGTGAATTTGAGTTCAGATCCACTGAGAGAAGAGATACGAGCAGCTCACTCACCTTTCCATTGAGGCGTTAAAGTTCTGGAAAATATAGAGTTTGAAAACATGTTAATATCTTATCAAACACTCTCATTGTCAGTGAGGCTCAAGTTGTTTTATGCTCAAAGAATGAAGCCAGATTGATTGGTCACCTTTAGAAACGAGACGTCATTGGCTTTCATCATCTCCTCCATGTCTCTGATTGTGTGTGAAAGAGCTGAGATGTGTGTGTTCATCTCCTCCAGCTTCTCCTTCATCCTCTGCTTCTTCTGCTCCTCTTCCTCCCTCAGTGCAGTGATTGTAGCTTCTTCTTCGTCTCTGAGAAACTGATGAAGCTTCTCAAACTCTTCTTTAATCTGACGCTCTGTGTGCTCAGCTTGAGACTGAAATCACATCACATTCACTTCAGTCAGCTCTGTGTGAACACACACTCCACTAATGTCAATAATAAACTGTTTGTGAATGTTGAGTTTTTAACTCTTTACACATCCTCACCTCGATGTGTTGGATTTTTTTATCACACTCTCCTTTCATTTCTTCTCCATGTTTGAGCTTGTTTTGTAAGGACGTCAGCGCTGTATTAAATTCCTCCTACAGGTTAAGATGAAAATCTGTGAAACTGATGAAGCTTTAAGAGGTTTAAACATTGTGTATCTGGATGTTTTTATTGTTATATTAATATTTTTATGCTGAATGTGTTAATCTCAGAAGCATTTGTGCCTGAAAATGGCAGGACAAATATCTTTAAATGATTTAACTGCAAATTATGAACATCAAGAAATCACCAAACAAATGTGTTTTTTTTTTGCAATGGCCAATTCTTAATTATTATATCCATGCAGTTGTAAATGTGTGGTTGTACAAATGCAAATACAGGAAGTGAAAGTACACTATACTGCCATAAGTTTAGGGACGCCTGCCTTTACTTGCACATGAACTTTAATGCCATCCCATTGTTAATCCGTAGGGTTTAATATGGAGTCGGCCCACCCTCTCTAACAGCTTCAGCTCTTCTGGGAAGGCTTTCCTCAAGGTTTAGGAGTGTGTTTATGGGGATTTTTGCCCATTCTTCTAGAAGCTCATTTGTGAGGTCAGGCACTGATGTTGGACGAGAAGGCCTGGCTCTCAGTCTCCGCTCTAATTCATCCCAAAGCTGTTCTATCGGGTTGAGCTCAGGACTCTGTGCAGGCCAGTCAAGTTCCTCCACACCAAACTCCTCATCCATGTCTTTATGGACCGACGCTTTGAGCACTGGAGCGCAGTCATGCTGGGACAGGAAGGGGCCGTCCCCAAACTCTTCCCACAAAGTTGGGAGCATAAAATTGTCAAAAATGTCTTGGTATGCTGAAGCATTAAGAGTTCCTTTCACTGGAACTAAGGGGGCCAAGCCCAACCCCTGAAAAACAACCCCACACCATAATCCCCCTCCACCAAACTTTACACTTATCATAATGCAGTCAGGCAAGTCCTGTTCTCCTGGCGACCACCAAACCCAGACTCGTCCATGTGATTGTCAGACTGAAGCGTGATTGGTCGCTCAGAGAACACGTCTCACTGCTCTAGAGTCCAGTGGCGGCTGCTTTATTCCACTGCATCCCACGCTTTGCATTGCTCTTGGTGATGTAAGGCTTGGATGAGCTGCTCGGCCATGGAAACCCATTCCATGAAGCTCTCTACGCTGTTCTTGAGCTCATCTGAAGGACACAGAAGTTTGGATGTCTGGAGCTGTTGACTCTTCATAAAGTTGGTGACTTCTACAGACTGTGACCTTCAGCATGTGCTGACCCCGCTCTGGGATTTTTCATGGCTGAGTTGCTGTTGTTCCCAATCGCTTCCACTTTGTTATAATCCCACTAACAGTTGAGCGTGGAATATTTAGTAGTGAGGAAATGTCAGGAATGGACTTATTGCACAGGTGTCAGCCTATCACGGCCCCACGCTTGAGTTCACTGAGCTCCTGAGAGCGACCCATTCTTACACTAATGTGTGTAGAAGCGTCTGCAGGCCTAGTGCTTGATTTCATAACCCATGACATCTATTTTTTCCAAAAATGTTTTGTACCAATGCTGTTACATTCAAGATTTGAACATTAGAGCATTCAAAGCTTAGTGGATAATTTTATATCAGTAGTAAGTCGTGGAGATTTAGTCTGAGCAAAAGTAAATAGGCTACTATTCTATTCTATACAAAAATATTACTGTGTGTTTTTCACTGTATTTAGCATGAAATTAGAGATATTTGTCTTACCTTGTAAGATGAAACCACTTCACTGATGGGTCTGAATGTGTGTTTGGTGTGTTTCTCTGAGTCTCTGCACACGACACACACAGGCTGTTTGTCCTCCAGACAGAAGAGTTTGAGTTTCTCGCTGTGTAAACTGCAGATCTCCTCAGACTCTGATGAACGCCTCTCATTTCTCTCCTTTATCAATGATTCACACAACTTTTTAAACTCTAGATTAACTGGAGGATCTTCTTTTGAGGATCTTCTCCTGCAGACGGGACACTCCTGAGTTTCCTGAGTTTTCCAGAACTGTTGTAGACACTCTTTACAAATACTGTGACTACAGGACAGAAAAACAGGAACCTTGAAGATTTCAAGGCAAACAGGACAAGAAAGCTCTTCAGCAGATTTTGAATCCATTTCCTCGTCTTGTGAAAGATCCAGTAATCTACAATTATCTTTCACTTTCTAAAATTTGAAAAGTAAATAACGATTACAATAAAAATCTAATTTAGAAATACACAAAAATCCTAATGCAAATCGTCGTCCTCTGTTCTTCACAACACCGACTCGTTTTAGCTTTCAGTCAAAATGAAAGATAGAAATAAAAAGATTAGTCAATTCCTGATAATGGTTTTATTAGAGGGTGGAATCTCTGGCGAACTTTTGGACCTTCTGGGGCCGGTTACATAAACCACTAAAACTAATCACAAGCTAGTCATCTTTTCTTTCTTTAAGACTGTTCATAACACTAAGTAAATCATATAAAAATGTACATTGGCATAATTTGATACTCTTATAGTATGAGACATTAGCAGTTCATCAAAGGACTGTCTCCAGCTGTAGTGCTCATGATCTCCACTAGGGGGCTCTCCTCCAGACTCTTGTGCTGTCTTATCAGGGACTACATTACCCATAAACCCCTGCCTGGACTCATTATGCTTGATTATATTCAGCTGTCTCATTACCTTGTTAAATCTGCCTATGATTTCAACATTTCTATTTCACATTTAAAACGCATATTGAGAAAATTATTGATAAACGTAGGAAAGTACAACATTTTATGCAATGTTTGGTGGGTAAGGATTGGGGGGCTGAGAGGATGGCAATGAGAAGTATATATAATGGACTAATACGTTCAGCACTTGATTATGGATGTATAATATATCAATCTGCTTCTGTGAGCGTGCTAAAGGAATTGGACAGGATTCAATATAAGGCATTAAGGTTATTAACAGGGGCTATCAGGTCGACTCCTGCTGCAGCATGGCAGATTGAAACGGGAAATGCCCTTAGATCTTAGGAGAATGCAATTATCATTAAATTATTGGGTCAGTATACAAGGACATGATACAGATCATCCAGTAAAAGATCGTTTAAATCCATGGTGGGAAAAAGAAAAGTTTGAAAACAAGACTTTTAGATGGATGAAGTGACGAAAGAAATGGAAACCCTTGTGAAAAAAAAAGTGCACTTTAGTGTACTTTTATAAAGTGTACTTATTACACAGATAATATACTTATACTAAATACACTTAATTGTGCAATTAAATGCAATGTTTTCGGTGTACTTAACACACATTATATGTAATTGATTTCAAATTTATCACATATTAAGTTGAAATAAAATACAATAAGTTGCAATTAAGAGTGATTTTTTGGAACAACTTAAGTGGTACTTAAATACAACTTTATATGTACTTTCATAATCGCTTCTAGTGTATTAAAATTGTAATTAAAGTGCACTGCTCAATGTACTGACATCCATTCTACTTAAAAACAAGCAATTAATATGAACTAAAATATACCTTAACGTAATTTACATGTACACTCTAATATAATGAAATACATTTACATTTTTCAAATAATACAGCTGCAATTTCGTATAATAAGCACATCCAAATTTAAATCCTCTACATTTATTGACAAAACAATCTGTAAAACAAATATACAAAAAAAACCTTTTTTTTGATGCCCAAGGAAAACCCAAAAAACTATTTACACAAACACAAATTCATTTAGAAAGAGTCTGGAGGACAATGAGGATTATATGCAATTATATGTAATTATATGCATTATTATATATCTCCCTCATTCAAAGGTACCTAAATCTACCCATCACAGAAAAGTACCTCACACAACAGATGAATAAATACAAACAAATGCAAAGAAAAGAATCGTTTCATGTACAACACTAAGATTCAAAACTTTGGGTAACGTTTAATTAGTTAACTACTTAATTTAACATGAACTTAGAATTAATAATAATATAAACATTTATTTATCTTAGTTAATGTTAATTTCAACATTTACTAATTAGGGGTGTAACGGCACATGTATTCATACCGAAACGGTTCGGTAAAGGACTTCCGGTACAGTGCACGTGTGTACCGAGCGGTACGAATGCAATCTTTAACAGTTAACAGACGGCTTGTTTAATGAGTGGAACACACTTCAATACAAGTTTCCATAAGAACATATTAGGTATTCTGTCAATTTTATCATTAAATTCAAGTGATGCCATATTGATTCTCTTTAATGTGACGTGACAGATCGCTGTAAAGACACATCAGTTCAAGCAGCACCGCGGCACGAGTGAATGTGATCACCTTGTCATAGTCAAAGAATAAACATGAATTAACATCAGAAGGTATGTTAAGGATACATTACAACTTAATAAAATGTATCACATTGTGTAATCGTTCAGTGTTTCAACAGCAGAAAGACGTCGATAAAACACGAGAGAGATGAACTCTTTCACTAAATGTATGCATTATATTAGCCTATATATTCATCATATTCTACTTAACCTGAAAACCTGAAAAAAATCTAACCTATAATTAGATTTATAAGTTAATGCAAAAACGGTCTTATGAGAAGTTTACACGTTTGCATACAATGCGAGTGCAAGTAAGGCCTCCCTATATAGTCTACACTATACAGCATTCTTTGTCGTTTGATTAAACAGAAACAACAAGGCAATTATATATTACATTCTGAATCAAATTATAATCTTTGTGTGCCCTTTGTTAGAGTTAAGCTTGGTAAAACGTCCTTCAAATATGTCGGAGCCTCAGATTGGAATTTGCTCCAGACTGAGTTGAAGCTAAAAGATCTGGTGACATTTAGTCATTTTAAAATTTGACTACATCATTTTGAGAGTAAATTAATGGTGTGTAATTGTTTTTGACTGGTTGTATGTTTTATGTTTTTTATGTGACTTTTTATGTATAACTGTACATGCAAACAGAGCTGCCTATCTTGGCCAGGACAGGACATTTTAATCTCAGTGAGTTTTTCTCCTGGTTAAATAAAGGTAATAATAATAATAATTAGCAGAGATATTTTTTATATTATATTTTTAATTTTTTAAGAAACCTTTAGTTTAGGACAATTACAATTTGTTCAGTAAACCAAAAAAAAAAAAAAAAAAAAAGCATTTTTATATTTAGTGTTCCTCCCCAAACTGTCAGCTTTGTGTACTGTTACACCCCTATTATTAATGCAATCTTAAAATCAAAAGCTGTATATGTTAATTATTTAATGCATTGTTAACTTGCATGAACAATGACTATAAATTTAATTAACTAGCTTTGAACTATAATTTATTAAGCAAGGTCAACAACTATTAATAAACACTGTAAAAAATTAAATAAAATAAATAAATAAAAAGAAATCACTGTTAGATCATGTTGGTCAATACATTAAATAACGTTAACAAATTAGATCTTACTGTAAAGTGTTACTGAACTTATAAGCTCTTAAACCTTTACTAGCACCAAAATTAGGACCAAAAGGTTTATTCTAAAATCTTATTCCAGCATTAGTGAATGAAAAAAAAAAAAAAAAACTGAAGAACTCCAAAGGCACACAAAATTGTTTGTCACCAACTCTTTTCAAGTTGTTTGGAAAGTGCTGTTTATGTCAATGTCCGAGAAGTTCTCCATCAGTAGGAAACTGGCGCACCATCTCTCCACAGTAGATGTGAATGGACATGTTCCAAAGAGGCAGGAAAGAAAAAAAAGATATACCTTGAGGAAAGAAAAAGAAAACGCAAAGAAAAAACTTGTTTATAAAACAGATCTATCCATTATTATAATTGGCTCAATTAAATTAAAACGATAGATGTACAGTTTATATTCACACAGCAGTATCTGTATGAAAAAAAGAAGAAAAAAAAGAAATAGCCATAAGAGGGATCATAAAAATGAGCATGTTGTCTCTTTTTTATCTAGTACTGCCCTGATGAAGCAGTTTATTCTGCATGGTGTGTGTAAGCTTTTGACCACACCTGCATCCCCTATGTGATGAATGACCTCAGTCGTCAGGGTAGAATGATTGGAGAGGTTCCTTCACGTATCCCACTGAGCACATCATCTTCACTGACACTGGGCTTTAAAAATAGAGAACATTTTAATAATGGTTTTTATTCCTACTTTACAGGGAATTAAACATAACTTAAATATAGATAAATAACCCAAGACCAATGTAAATTGAGAAAAGTATTCTTGCATTTTTCCTCATCTTGCCTTGCAAGTTTCAGCTTACCTCGTACCATCTCCATGAAGGATGTTCCTGTATTTACCACGCCTGGCACAGCAATGCTGCGGCTCCATTCCTTTGGGTGTGTGGCCTGTAAAATATATAATGATTAGGGGATCTGGAAATGCACAAGTGGGAATGTATTACTTACAAATGGACAAGATACAAAGCATTTAAAAGCTAAAGACTTGATAGCAATGTTTTAGCTTGTGTCATGGCTGGGCATAAATTCATAATTAACATTAACTTGACCTCATCAAGATGGCTCTGTGATTCCACACAGCTTGCACTGGATCTCCAATAACACATCTGTATTGATCCTACAAAATAAAAAATAAAAAAAATAAAATAAGCACAAAATATTAAAAACACAAATAGTACTTTAACATCTTACTCTCCAAATGCAAAAAGAAAAGAACATATTAAAATCATTATTTCATTACTGGTTGTTGTTATACGTTAAGTTAATATATGGAATAAATGTATATAACGTTAAATGTCTTCTGTCCATTCAAAAAGTAGGAGTTAGATTCAAATATTGTATGTACAGCAGGCAAATTCATTGAACATGCCCACACCGGCGATCACATTCCGATTTAAGAAATTATTATAATGCAATCTTAGATAACAAGTTACATGAATATGAATAATACAATAAATACATAGGAAACATGATTAACGTTAATTCACCTCCCGAGTCCATAGTGGGTCTATCCTATCTGCGATTAAACTAAATAACTGCACCGTAATAGAGAGCTACCATGTTACGGTGAAAATGTAAAATCAAGAGAGCTTATATCAAGATATACTTACTTGACTCGTTATTTGTAGCATATAACGTCTCATCTGTAATGATCCAAACGGTTCGCTCCTCTGTTGTCTGTTCTCTTCAGCTTCATTTTCCTCACGCATCGCGATGACGCAATCATTGCGGACCGCGCATTTTTCAAAATCATGACGTAGTATTTTTGGCGCATGCGCATTGAAATATTAAGTATAAATATAAAATAAGATATTTCGTGCATTAAATGTTGATTATAAATCACTTATTAATTATCCATTTCTGTTCAGGTTGTTCTAACACACTGTGTAGTTGGACTGTATTTCAGAGAACTTGACTCATTCACCTAACTAAAAGTCAATCATGTTTAGAGTCTGATTAAAATTAAATGTAGCCTATTTTAACTGAATTTTAATGCAAATTAATTTGGTTTAGATTTGTTCAACTTTTTCTTGCAATTAATGCAATTAAATGTGTGTTTAATCGCCATACAACAACATAATATTGAAAGTAGGTTATTCTGTACACACATGTAAAGTAGCCTACAGTACATTAGGCAACTCCTCTCATAAAGATTGACAATGTCAAATTATGTAGAAAACTGACACTTGTAGTTGAGTTCATAGGAGCTAGTGCTACCTATAACATCTCAACAGTATGTTGTACTGGAGTGTAAGCGAGTGAAATTTTGAAGAAAATACATTAACCAATGTAAATTTGGACAACTAATAAAAAAAAAAAAAAACATTTATTTTCCATGTGCTTTGTCATTAGTAAAATAAGTGTACTTTATGAAACAAACTCATAATTAAAATGGTTTAAGTAAATTTAGGTGTAGACATTATTGCAAGGTGCATTTTTAAAAAGCGCACTTAAGTGTGTTTATAAATATTGTCATGAAAGTGTACTTTCTTTAAGTGAAAATTAACTAGATATTATTACAAAACGCACTTATTAAAAGTGCACTAAAGTGTGTTTATAAATATTGTCATGAAAGTGTACTTTTTTAAAGTACAAATTAATTATATATTATTACAAAGTACACTTATTATAAGTGTACTAAAGTGTGTTTAGAAATATTGTCATGAAAGTGTACTTTTTAAAAATACAAATTAATTAGATATTATTACAAAGTGAATTTTAAAAAAGTGTACTTAAGTGTGTTTAGAAATATTGTCATTAAAGTGTATTCTCTTTAAGTACACTTAAGTGTCACTTAATTTTAATTATATCATATTATCTACAAGTGCAGTTTTTAAAAAATATACTTTAAATATATTAAGTGCACAAAAAATACACTTTCAATACAATTAAGCACACTACTTTTTCACAAGGGGAGCGCACTGGCATACAGCGGAATATCTAGCGCAGTCACACCAGTCTGCGTCGCTCACATGCTCTGATGAAAAGGTGGTCAGTGTCCTAAGCGTGGCGGTCGAGTGCGAATGCCGTGTGATTTTCGAATCTGAAACCAGTGCATTTCATTTGAAATGTGAGTGTCACGATATCATGTGGAGTCACTGTCGCCAGTACCCCGATGTGGGTAGGGTTGCACTGAAGTGACGCCCCCTGACTAGAGCCATGATTTTCTCTAAATAGAACAAATTGATTATACATTATCAACCTACAGCATACTTTCACAGGGAAGAAAAAGGAAAAAATCTGTCTGTCCTGTCTGTGGTGCGGCTCTTTTTTTGCTGTGGCTGATCTAAAAAAAAAGGTTCTCTTTCATCATCTCGTTTCGAGATCCACCTATGGGAAGGGCATCCGTACCTGACCTCTGCAGAAGCATCCAATTGCACCAAGTCTGACAAGACAGGCAGGAGCGCGCAGCCAATGCCCAGTAAGGCCCCACCCCTTACCAGCGGGCATATATGGGCTGCATACGCTACTGTACATCAGTTGACATTCGCTTCTCGCGATCTCTGCACTGACACAGTTCGGTTAGATTTGCGCTGCTCACTTATTGTCTGCAGGAGGAAATATCGCCAGATCAGCCTCCACCGGGCGTGACAGTTCTATTCTGCCACATTCTGTGTCTGCATTCGGAGCCGCTCGCGCTCTCGTCCGTCTTCCTGTTCCACGGCTGCCGCCACGGACCTTTCTGAGTTTTTCGCGGGTATGTCGCTCTCTCAGTCTTCTCCTTCTGTGTCTAGCCTATTACGGGCCTGCCCGGCCGCGTGTGGGTCTCTTATCGCCGCTAAGGATTTTCACCCTTTCTGTGTGGTCTGCTTGGGCCTCAAGCACGCAGAGGAGGCAATAGATAACCCGGAGAACTGCAGTTACTGCCTGGTACTGCCTAAGAAACTCCTGCGACACCGCCTTAAAGTTGCCGCTACTCAGTGTGGCGAGCTCGACTTGTCGTACTCGGATATGGAACACGGTGACGATAGCGCGCTACCGGGGACCTCCCGGGGCGCGACGGCTCTTGTTTTGGCTGACCAGCCCAATCCTGAGTTCCCCGAAGAGGACATCTTCACGGGTAACCTCCCGCTCGCCGACGATCTTGCCGGGTCCGGTGATTACGACGACGCGGGCCTTCTTGGAATTTCGGAGGACGAGGAGGCCATCCCGCCCTCTGTTATTCCCCAGGCTAGCGCCCCCGCGGCCTTGCCTGAATCCATCCTCCTGGATGTGTGTGAACGAGCGGCCGCTCGTCTCAACATTAAATGGCCGGCTCCACAGAGCGCCACCGACCAGGAGAGGGATATTTATGACGGTAAAGTGTTGGGAGCCCCCCCCGGCCCGAGGAAAGAACTCTTTCCCGTTCTTCCAGCGTGCGCTAAGCACATGAGGCACTACTGGAACGACCCGCTCGATCTTAAACACGGTCTCGCGGGGCTGGAGGTTAAAGATATGGCGGCTCGCGGCATGGGCGAACCGCCTGCCATTGAGCCCTCCATTGCCAGACACCTCAACCCAGTCCAGGGAGGGCTGCCCGCCCCCCCGAAGCCGGTCCTTCCTAACAGGATGGACCGTTTTTCTGCCTCGGTGCACCAGGCCGTTTATAAATCCTCGGCCTTGGCTGTTAGGACTCTGAATGTCTCCTCCCTCCTTTCTGCTTACCAAGCGGAGATCCTGGACGATCTGGGCCAGCAGTTAGACAAGGGATCTTCTCCCTCTCCTGCACTGTGGAAGGAGATCATCACGGTTAACGACCTCGTTCTCCGTAATGCTCGTCAGGTCGTCCAAACCTGCGGGCGCTCTATGGTGCTTTCCGTGGTAGGAGAGCGCTCGCTCTGGCTCAACCTGTCTGGTCTCCCGGATAGTGAAAAGAAACGTATCGCAGGCGCCCCGGTAGAGCCCGGCCGGGCTCTCTTTGGCCCCGCAGTTGCTATGATGCAACAACGATGCGACGACAAGAAGGAGCACGAGGCCTTCATATTGTATCTTCCCAGGAAGACGGTCCCACGCCAGGCGCCCCCTGTGCGTTTGCCTAACCCCCCGGTCCCGGGACGTAATTTTAATCAGGTCAAGGAAAAGCCTCGAAAGAAGTTTTCTGGGCTTTCTTCCTGCCCCAGAACCCCTGTCCAAAGGACGGAAGGTTCCTGCTGTAGGGTGTCCCCCTCCCGTGGCTGCCCAGCCCATATGTTTAGTGGACGATGTGTGTTCCCCCCTGTTCAAGGGGATTGTCGTGAGGAAAAGTTCAAAAGCAGTGTAACCACACCGCACATACTGTGTTCCCCTCACCCAAATAATAAAGGCTTCGGCCCCAGTGTTTCCCAGAAAACACAACACACACAGAAACACAAAAAACACAATAAATCTAACGAATCAAATGAATTCGTCACAGCGAGATACCCTCTCAATGTAGGGAAATACCCTTTCTCTCGTAATGGTGAACCTGCACGTGTCGTCCCTAGTTTCTCCACTAGAGGGCGCCATTGCATCACAAATAAGCCAGCTAGGCATGCTCGAAGCCAGCACGGCCTGGACGAGCATTCACACGAGCTGTGTGTCAGCCTGGCTTACTGTATTACGCATGATATTACAGGGCTATCGTCTGCAGATTGCTATGAAACATCCACGTTTCAGCAGCGTTCTCTTTTCTCACACAGAGGAAAGCACGGCCCACGTCCTGAAGGAGGAAATCTCCTCTCTTCTAAACAAAGGTGCGATTCAGGTGGTTCCCCACAATCTGATAAACCAGGGTTTCTTTTCCCGTTATTTCCTGGTCACAAAGAAGGACGGTTCCCTCCGTCCTATTCTGGACCCCAGGGTGTTGAACAAACATTTGAGGAAATACAGATTCATAATGTTAACCCTTGGTTCGCTCGCCCGTGTCATGAAACGGAACGACTGGTTCACATCGGTCGATCTGAGAGATGCTTTTCTCCACATAAGCATTTATCCACCACACCGGAAGTTTCTTCGTTTCGCCTATCAAGGCATTTGTTACGAACTCACGGTGCTTCCGTTCGGGCAAAAATTAAGCCCCCGAACTTTCTGTTTGCGTGTGGAAGCGGGCTTCACTCCCCTAAGAATGTCTGGTCTACGGATCCTGACATACATATGCGATTGGCTCATCATAGCCGATTCGTGGGAAAAGGTGTTGCAGGACACCTCCCGTGTGCTCGCGCACACCCGATCTCTGGACTTCAGGGTGAATGTGAACAAGAGCAGCTTTACACCCAGTCAGAGGGTGATCTTCCAGGGCATGGAGCTGAACTCAGTCTCCATGCGAGCGCGTCTCTCTCAGGAGCGCGTTCTCTCTCTGACGAACTGTCTGTCACAGTTCAGAGAGGGGGCGAGGGTGCGATATCGCACATGTCTCAGGCTACAGGGTCTTATGGCTTTAGCTATCCAGTTTTTGCCACTAGGACCCCTGAGGATGAGGGCGTTCATGAAATGGGTTTTGTCACTACATTTCAGCCCGTTACACGATCTTTGCCGCTCTGTAACAGTGACGCGCACCTGCGCTGCAGCTCAGCGCCACTGGAAGAGCGCGGACTTTTACGCACAGGGTACCCCTCTGGGGACTGTCATGTTGCGGAAAGTCGTGACGACGGACGCGTCCCTAACAGGCTGGGGTGCCACCCAGGAGGGCAGAACTGTGAACGGTTTGCGGCCGAGCAAACTACGTTCAGAGCACATAGATTATTTAGAGCTTCTAACCAATTAGAAGGCTCTGAATCATTTTCTGCCTCGTCTGCAGGGACATCATGTGCTCGTACGCTGCGACGATACCACGACAGTGGCTATCAATCGTCAAGGCGGCGCGCGCTCGCCGAAGCTTCATGCCCTAGCTTACAAGCGTTTGGTATGGAGCGGGCGAGTTTTCCTGTCGTTACGCGCGACTCATGTTCCGGGAATTCTGAACAGAGGCGCGGATCTTCTATCGAGGGGGAACCCGCTCTTCGGAGATTGGCACCTCCACCCTCAGATAGTAGACATGATATGGATGAGACTACGGGCGCCCGTAGATCTGTTCGCCTCGCGCGAAAAAAGCCATTGTCCTATGTTCTTCTCGCTAAAGGACTTGGACGCGCCCCTCGAGGTGGACACACTGGCCCACCCGTGGCCCAGAGTGCTGCTGTATGCCTTTCCTCCCCTGTGCCTGATAATTCTCACACTGGCCAGGGCGAGAGAGGGGGGGTTTTCTCTCATCCTGATAGCACCCAGGTGGCCCAAAGCGCCGTGGCTGGCAGAGATAATCCCTCTGTTGTATGCCCAGCCGTGGTGCCTCCCCCTCCGCACAGACCTATTGTCTTAAGCGAACGGGGAGATTTATCACCCACACCCGGACAGGGTAGCTCTCTGGGCTTGGCCCGTGAGAGGACGAACCTAAGCGCGTTAGGGCTTCCCCCGCGCGTGGTGGCTACTATACAGAATGCCAGGGCCGTTTCTACACGGTCATTGTATGGCTGTAAGTGGCAGGTGTTCGATGAGTGGTGTGATGGGCGGGGTCTCACGTCATATCAGTGCTCAGTCGCTGATATCTTGTGTTTCCTCCAAGACCTTATGGATAAGGGCAGGTCTTTTTCCACTATTAAGGTCTATCTGGCAGCTATCTCTGCTTGTCATGTGGGTTTTGAGGGCTCAACGGTTGGGCAGCATTCTCTAATCCGCAGATTTATGAAGGGCGCCCGTCGCTCCTTGCCAGTCATTAGGAGAACGATCCCTGAATGGGACCTCTCCATGGTGCTGGAAGCTCTTTCTCAATTTCCTTTTGAGCCTCTGGGGAATATTCCCCTTAAGTTGCTGTCCTTCAAAACAGCCTTGCTCTTGGCCTTGGCGTCAGCCAAACGTGTCAGTGAGTTACATGCACTCTCGGTCCACCCTTCGTGCATCAATTTCTCTCTGGGTGGAGATAAGGTTTTCCTCAAGCCTAATCCAGCATTCATGCCGAAATGTTTCCCTGCGTTCACATCGGAGGTGTTGGAGCTATCCGCTTTTCACCCTCCGCCCTTTTCCTCCGCGGAGGATCAGAGGCTAAATGCCCTGTGTCCAGTCCGTGCGTTACAAACGTATGTGTCTAGGACCAGCGCGTTCCGGAAGAGTGACCAACTCTTCGTTTCATGGGCTCCTCCTCGCAAAGGGGATCCCCTGTCTAAACAACGCCTCTCACATTGGCTTGTGGACGCTATAATCTTGGCATATGAATCAAAGGGAGTGCAACCCCCAGGGAACATCAGAGCTCATTCCACGAGGGGCTTGGCCGCCTCTTGGGCTCTGTTCAGGGGAGTATCACTGCGGGATATCTGTTCTGCGGCCAGTTGGGCTTCTCCCCATACGTTTGTGCGTTACTACAGGCTGGATGTCACCAGAACCTCAGTAGCACATTCGGTCTTGGGGGTGGGGTCTTCCTAACCCTGCCTTCCTTATGTGTGACACACATAGCCTATGTTTCATGTCCTGCTTCACACCGCAGTTAGCCTACGCGGTTGCGTCGGTGTGGCGAGTTCATGATTATGAGACGCGTCGTGCACCGCCCCTCGGGGTGACCGTCTTTTTCTGGCTAACAGGACCTCACTGTGAGTGTATTGGGCAATCGGGGAGCTGTCCATGTCTCTCCCATAGGTGGATCTCGAAACGAGATGATGAATGAGAACAATAGGTTACTATCGTAACCCCGGTTCTCTGAAACATCGAGTGGAGAGATCCACCAGCGTTGCCCCGCTTACCGCACGAGAAGCGAATATACTTACTGATGTACAGTAGCGTATGCAGCCCATATATGCCCGCTGGTAAGGGGTGGGGCCTTACTGGGCATTGGCTGCGCGCTCCTGCCTGTCTTGTCAGACTTGGTGCAATTGGATGCTTCTGCAGAGGTCAGGTACGGATGCCCTTCCCATAGGTGGATCTCTCCACTCGATGTTTCAGAGAACCGGGGTTACGATAGTAACCTATTGTTTTGTAGTAAAACTACTTTAAGTAGCTAAGTTACATTCAAGCTACCCTTATGAAAAAGTAGCTACACTACTTTCAAAAAGTAGCTAGCTATATTGAAACTACTTCATTATTCTTCTTTTTTTACAATGAGATTTTCAGGGTATCCGCGGGGTCTTGAAAAGTCTTAAAAGGTGATAAATCAATTTTGGGAAAATTAAGACCCTTATAAAGTATTAAAAAGTCTTATCATGGCTTTATAAAGTCTTAAATTTTGAAAGTATTTTGTTCAAGCTTTGTCAAAAGAGTTTGACTCCAAAAAGTATTTATGAATATATTTATTTTCATCCCCATAAGTATTAAAAAACAACGGGGCGCTCAGTCAGATCGGCTCGGAGCGCGCGCGCCAGGGATGGACATCAGCACCGCCACCAGCCAAATGCGGCTGATTTAGAGTTGTGGCGGGTAAACTCGCTTCACGTACCGAGCTGTTTCCCCTCTTTGTAAACTTTATTCAATGCATGCGAGTGCTGCCGTATGTGCGCCTATAACCAGTCGTTTTCTCCGTCGTCGCTCGGGTGAAGACGCGCTGAGAGAAGATCTGACGCTGTGCATCATCCGAGAGCGCGCGCTCGTCTCACAGCGCGCAAATATTGAGTTCTCTTTCAAGTCTTGCGCTTAAACAGACAAACTCACACAAGAAGTATATCAACATGTCCATCTTGATGAGTATCCTAGCAGACATAGTCTGAATATGCCTTAAGTGAACTGTATAGTATGCACAGTCGAGAAAGACGAGCATATCCCTGCATCAGGTCTTAAAGGCGCAGTAGCCTTTACTGCTGCCCGAGTGATGTCCTTATATTTAGTTTGACATATTTAGTTTCACAAAATTGGGCTACGATAGAGATTTTAAGTCTACATTCGACTACAACTGTTTATTAAAGGTTTGTTTGCCGATTAGAACTTGAAGTGCGATAAGGTCTTAAAATATTTTGAGAAGGTCTTTAAGAAGTCTTAAAAAGGTATTGAAATTAACTTCAGGATTCCTGCATATACCCTGATTTTGTTACAAATACCTGAATAACTATTAATGAAGAATGTTGTAATATTTGGGGTTCCAAGCAACATAATGCAATGTAATTATAATTTCACAGAGTATGGGGTGAATTCGGGTTTATTTGAACACTTTTTCCCAGTCATTTCAATGGAAAAACTGTCAGAATTATTGCAAAAATTCTGAAATATAGCCTATATCTCAAACTGGCCGTCAAAGTGCAAAATGGCTACAAATTTAACATCAGTGCAAGAACAAAATGTATGCAACTTAAATGAGATCCTCAGGCGTCAGGATTAGGCTAAAGATGCGCAGGTTACTCACAGCACATGCAGTGATGAAGCGCGAACAGAACCGCTCTGAGACTCCAGTCATGAGCTGCTCGCGTGCGCATTGCTTGACTATTTATTTTCGTTACGAATTGTTTCGTTAAAAAATGGACATTTAAGTCCACATGTCATGAAACCAAGAAACTCTGCTTCTAATCACAGCTCGAGAGCTGTTATTCCAACCAACTTCGTGATGCAGTTTGCAAACGTTTGTTGGAACAATGTTTCGGGAAACACCGACTCGGTTAACGTTAATGATGGGACTTGCGACCATAGTTAGCTAGCGACGCTTTCGCGCTTCGCTCATTGCTCATTTTCGTCAGAACTCAAAACGGACTGTAGCTTTTGGTCGCGCTACACTTATCTATTTGCACATTTATCTTGAACCCCCTCACCGAAAGCATCACTAATCAATTACGAGTGGCTCATCAGGTAGATCTATAGATAAACGTATCTTTCAGGCATTTGACCGACAGGGTTGACACTTCAGCGTGAGAAATCAGGGGTGTGGCGTGTGAAACCAATCAAATGCGTGTGTCTCACGGCCAATGCGTGAGAGTTGGCAGCTCTGCATTCATGTTTGACAGCTGCTGCTTTAAGTCAAAAAACTAAAAGTTAAACAAAAGACAAAAATATTCAGACAAATTAATACACTTTTTTTCTGATTTCATCATTTTGAGTGGAAATGTTATGTGATAGCCTAGCTAGGCCTAATTAACAAACAAGAGATATTAGCAAAGCCATTTTCATCAGATTAGGCATATTGATAATGAATGTGTATATATTGTAATTTAATATAATTCTACTTGTAACCTTCAGTAAATAAAAAATAAAAAACCTCAGCCTGTATTGGGCATAAGATTATGAATGTGTTCCTATTGTGAATTAATTTAATAAACTTAAACTTTAATAAACAGTATATTAACGTGTCTAAGAACATTATTCATAAAACATATAAATATCAGTATGTTAATATGTAAACCATGTTTATTTTATTTACTGACGAAAACTATATCAGTCAAAGCTCAGCATTATGAGGGGAAGAGACAGGGCAAGATAAAAACAGAGAAAGAGAGAGATGTGGAGATAAAGACAAATAATCTACTGCTCAGTGACATGGTTTTATATTTTGGCCTTCAGAACATCTTAAAATGCTCATATGTAGATCATTTGGGATATCAGGTTATAAACCTGTCAACATTATCGGGTACGATTAATGCATGTAGGCTACAATATGGCCATGCAATAAGGTATTAATATTAGCTTTATACGTAACAGCCAATATCCTATGCACTGTAAAAAAAAATTATGACAACATATGTTTTTACATTGTTTTAACTCATCAAAATAAGTTAAGAAATGTTAAACTATTTTTTATTAGTTAAACAAGATTTAACTCATTTTTTAAAGTCAGTTTAACATAAGATGAAATAGCTTAAACATCCAATTGTACTGCAAAAGTTCAAAATTTGCCTTATTTTACAATGTTAGTATGAATGCTAGTAAGCTAGTTAATAGCGCAATTTGGACCCTAAACTAAAGTGTGAACATTTTTTCCCATAGGCTACGCTCACTGTGTGCTAACCCCCTAAAATGACAATCCTATAAACGTCCCTGATATGAACAGCCATCAGCAGGGGCACTAATGCGATCACTTATATACTGCTACGTGCTACAAAAAAACTAAAACTGTGATTGGTCCCCGGATTTCAGGAATCAAATCGCGGCAGAATGGCTAGCAGAAAACGTAAGGAGAAAGGTGGATGGGAAGAAGTTAAAGAAGAACCCAAGTACAGTGTAGTACATAGTACACCATAGTACAGTGTCTGCTGCGCACGGCTAGGGGCGAATGGCCGGATGATGGGCCTATTTGGGAGAAAGTCCAGGGCTGTTTTTTAGCCCCAGTCCGTCCCTGTCCAGCTGTGTTGTTTGGTTAAATGATGGTGATGTTCAAGCAGTCTCACGGTATAAAAACAGAACTCAACAAAATCAACAGAAAACCGCACCGATCTGAGCTCTTTCATGCCGTAACGCTTATTCAGATCTGCTTCTCCTTCTCCCAAACGTTTACATATTAACATGTAAAAGTAGACACAAATTATTTTATACATTTCTCACGTCTGTGCTTCAAGTATTGTGAGACGGCAGAACATCCTTGTTTTCTTTATTTAACAAAAAGACTTTTTCTCGTATTGTACTAAAAAATAAAATAAAAATTGTACTACGCACGGTTTAAACCAATTAACGGTGAGCTTTTAGGCGAGTAAGCTTCCGTATTATACATTGAATAACTGTGATCTAAACTTACATTTACACTAAAATACCATTAAATTTACAGTTTTGGAAGTGAAAAAGTCATTGTGTAATTTAAAGATAAAAAAACGTAAACTGAGATTCCCAGAATTGCCTGCTTGACACTTCACATTTGATGTATTTTCACTGAAATTACTCTTTTTTCTTAGTTTTTTTCTAACCAGTTATGTTCATTAGGGTTTAATGTTACATTTAATGTTGTTAAATTAATGTTTATTGCATTTTTAAAGTGTCATGGGCCGGTGTTTAGTGTTTGTGTGAATGACACTGGGCACCTTTGATATATTAGCGTTATCCTCCTGAGCTTTGATTCGTCATGTGACTCTCATCTCCACTGTGATTGGTTGTCAGTGTATATCAAAGGTACATCACAGATATTAGCATTTCAATAGGTTGGTAATTCAACATTATTTCAGTGAATGAAATACAGTTATTTACTGTAAATTTAACTTACATCTTTAAAACCTTAAATGTTGCTACCGTATTTCTTACGGTGAAGTTCTGGCGACCACAGCTGCCGTTTGTTTTACTGTAAATGTTATGGGGATTTTTTACAGTGAACTCTTAGGTCGGCCTCTTGTATTGAGCCGTTGATTCAGGGAACAGTGATTATTTAACACACACTCCACTCCAAACGCCGTCTTCATTTCAAAAATACATTTAGTTTATTAAACACAGCCAAGCATTTCTAAATTCAGTTCATATTTCAAGAAATTAAAATCCAAGCCAAAATAACAAAGTGCTCAAAAAACTGAACTCACCCTGCCACAGATTATTTTTTAAACTTTTTTAATTTATGAAAGTTGTAGTTTTCTGACCCATGCTTGAGACGGTCACACCACAGGACAATTCTGAGATTGGGCTCAAAACTGTAAAGAATCAAAAGACAAAGCAGTTTTTATAACAACAGGTCCATAAGACAAATAAATGTTTAACGATTTACTGCATTTTAAATTATGACAATACTAATTATATAATTTATCATATCACATCAATAACCCATTGATCTGGAAGCAGAATCAGATTTAACTGTGATTTTCTGCTGTAATAATCAGTTTAACTGGTAAGATCCTCAGAGGGGAAGTTCTGCAGCGATTATATAAGATTGGAAAGACAGTCTCAGTGAAGGACGTCCTGAATGTGAGTAAATGTGTGTTAGTTACAGGATCAGAGAATGACACTTTTCCTCTGTCATAGTCCAGCTGAACTCTCACACGCTGAGGATTCACTTTAACAGGAAAGGCAGTGAAGGGTTGATCTGGGGATTGAGAGAAGTATTCGATGTCCCAGTACCCCACACACCAGACATTAGACTTAAAGAAATCCTCTCCCTTCCTCTGGTTTGATGCTGTGGTTATTCCAAGACTCCAGTCTGTATTGTCACCGACCTCCACATCCCAGCAGTGTGTTCCTGAGTTAAAGCCCTCAGATCCCAGGACACACAGACACCAGTCAAACCTCTCTGGATTATCAGGAAGTGTTTCATCTTCATCACTGTCCGACACACTGGTCAGATCAGACGAGAGTGTGAGACGAGGATGTGCTGTGTTTGGATCTAGAGTCAACGGAGCTGCAAAGAGAAGAACATCAGATTACAGGATGAAATATGATCAGAAATGTAAATATAAAACACATATAAAGACTTTCTATTAATCCTGCTATCATGACAAATATTATTATTATTAATATAAAAGTTTTTGTTATTACTGTAAATATATATTAAATTATTATGGGATCTCCTTCAGTGCTTTCAGAATCTTTACTTATTTCAGTGATTTTGTTTCTATATTTTTCAGATATATTTCTATAGACAGCATATTTATTAATCAAAAATGTATTATTTTATTCATCAAAATAAACATAAACATGTTCAAACTTTGCTAAAGTGATTGTTTTGAACAGGTATTAAATAAAACACATTATTTTAGCTAATGTATTTGTATTAATACTGTGCCTTTTGCCCCATGTGTGGCCCTCGTCACCTCATACATTTGACATATTTTTAATAAAGTAAACCACTTTTATGATTTATTTTCACACAAAATCTGTTTCTCCATAAATGTTCAATACAAACCTGTATATTTTTCTGTATATCATACACTAAAGGAAAGAGATCATGAATCCTGCTATCATGACAATGGTCTGTCAGTTTCTGTCAGAATGGATCGAGGCTTCAGGTTTAATATCATATTCAATAAACACTATTGTATCCTAATACATAAGCAGAGACCTTGAGGAACAGACTTCTGTAGTCATTATGAGTTCACTGTATGATCTGATGATCTTCTGAAATACAGTTCAGATTCACTCAGAAACTCGAGTGATTATTAAATATATTTCTATCAGATGTTAATGTTGTGTGTGTTTCTATCTGAAGGATGTTTTGCGCTGGTGTCAGATCTGCTGAGACTCACTGTGTTGGACAGTTTCCAGCATCTTCTTCCAGACTCTGGACCGCAGGTTACCCAGATAACGGGACACATCAATCAAAGCTCCAGAACTCATCCGTGGATCCGGCTGTGGGATCTGGACTCTGGAGGAACATTCAGGAGTCAGAACTGCAGTGAATTTGAGTTCAGATCCACTGAGAGAAGAGATACGAGCAGCTCACTCACCTTTCCATTGAGGCGTTAAAGTTCTGGAAAATATAGAGTTTGAAAACATGTTAATATCTTATCAAACACTCTCATTGTCAGTGAGTCTCAAGTTGTTTTATGCTCAAAGAATGAAGCCAGATTGATTGGTCACCTTTAGAAACGAGACGTCATTGGCTTTCATCGTCTCCTCCATGTCTCTGATTGTGTGTGAAAGAGCTGAGATGTGTGTGTTCATCTCCTCCAGCTTCTCCTTCATCCTCTGCTTCTTCTGCTCCTCTTCCTCCCTCAGTGCAGTGATTGTAGCTTCTTCTTCGTCTCTGAGAAACTGATGAAGCTTCTCAAACTCTTCTTCAATCTGACGCTCTGTGTGCTCAGCTTGAGACTGAAATCACATCACATTCACTTCAGTCAGCTCTGTGTGTACACACACTCCACTAACGTCAATAATAAACTGTGTGTGTGTTGAGTGTTTAACTCTTTACACATCCTCACCTCGATGTGTTGGATTTTTTTATCACACTTTCCTTTCATTTCTTCTCCATGTTTGAGCTTGTTTTGTAAGGACGTCAGCGCTGTATTAAATTCCTCCTACAGGTTAAGATGAAAATCTGAGAAACTGATGAAGCTTTAAGAGGTTTAAACATTGTGTGTTTGGATGTTTTTATTGTTATATTAATATTTTTATGCTGAATGTGTTAATCTCAGAAGCATTTGTGCCTGAAAATGGCAGGACATATATCTTTAAATGATTTAACTGCAAATGATGAACATCAAGAAATCACCAAACAAATGTGTTTTTTGCAATGGCCAATTCTTAATTATTATATCTATACAGTTGTAAATGTGTGGTTGTACAAATGCAAATACAGGAACTGAAAGTACACTATATTGCCAAAAGTTTAGTGACGCCTGCCTTTACATGAACTTTAATGACACCCCATTGTTAATCCGTAGGGTTTAATATGGAGTCGGCCCACCCTTTGCAGCTCTAAGAGCTTCAGCTCTTCTGGGAAGGCTTTCCTCAAGGTTTAGGAGTGTGTTTATGGGGATTTTTGCCCATTCTTCTAGAAGCTCATTTGTGAGGTCAGGCACTGATGTTGGACGAGAAGGCCTGGCTCTCAGTCTCCGCTCTAATTCATCCCGAAGCTGTTCTATCGGGTTGAGCTCAGGACTCTGTGCAGGCCAGTCAAGTTCCTCCACACCAAACTCCTCATCCATGTCTTTATGGACCGACGCTTTGTGCACTGGATCGCAGTCATGCTGGGACAGGAAGGGGCCGTCCCCAAACTCTTCCCACAAATTCGGGCATGAAATTGTCTTGATATGCTGAAGCATTAAGAATTCCTTTCACTGGAACTAAGAGGCCAAGCCCAACCCCTGAAAAACAACCCCACACCATAACCCCCCTCCACCAAACTTTACACTTGACACAATGCAGTCAGGCGAGTCCTGTTCTCCTGGCGATCACCAAACCCAGACTCGTCCATGGGATTGTCAGACTGAAGCGTGATTGGTCGCTCAGAGAACACGTCTCACTTCTCTAGAGTCCAGTGGCGGCTGCTTTACTTCACTGCATACTACGCTTTGCATTGGTCTTGGTGATGTAAGACTTGGATGAGCTGCTCGGCCATGGAAACCCATTCCATGAAGCTCTTTACGCTGTTCTTGAGCTCATCTGAAGGCCACAGAAGTCTGGAGGTCTGGAGCTGTTGACTCTGGAGGGGCGTCCCAATACTTTTGGCAATATAGTGCATGTTAGTATCAAACACTTTTGGTGTGTCTTGTAATAAATCATATATTGTTATTGAAAAAAATATTAATAACCCATAACATATCTATATTTTTCCAAACATGTTTTGTGCCGAACATCAGAGCAGTTGAAGCTTAGTGGAGAATTTAATATCAGTAGTGTAGGATCCCCTATGAAACAGGCCTTGTTCCAAAACCAGGCATCACATTCCAGACCTCCCAAGGGCTTATCCTACTCCACCATTAGCAAACCATAAAAATTAATAATTTGCATTTGGAGGGAAACAACACCTTTTATCACCACCAATCTGCTTTATCTCAAACCAATACAACAACAGTGATCATGTGACTTGTTTTTCCCCTTTGTTCCACGGATTATCATCTATTAGAACTAAACCCCCCCCCCCTGAAACCTCAGACATAAATTCAGGGTCTTGCCACCACAGAGACCCGCTAAAAGCTTTTCTGAGACCCAAAATCACTCTAGACATGATACTGACATCCCTCCTTTCTCTAACAGCACATTCCAGAGACCCTTTTTGAAACTCACACGAAGATCTCGTACCAATCAGACACAAAGACTAAAACCCTGAGATTCAATAACATGAAGTAATTCCCAATCGAAATTCGTCATACACTATATGTATTATGTATGTGTACATAGCCTGTGTGTTTTATATCGTCAAACCGTTGGGTATACCTATTCGGGCATGTTTGTCTTCGTCCGGGTCGTAACAAGGAACGACCATATTAGGCCACAAATGTATACCAAAGTATGATGTGTATTCTCCTATAACCTGTGTTGTTTGGCTAAATGACCAACGTTTACCACATATAAATATTTAGTATCTCCTACCCCAGCCATGAGAAATATATGCTATTTGATATCGGTGTAACGGATAAAAGATTTCCATCCTCATGATGCAAGGTAAACATGAGTAAAATGTACTAGAGTTACGCTATGGAAGTTAGATCCTTAAAACATTTAAACAAACTCATGAAGAATATCAACACGTGTTTGAGATGACGTCACATTATAATGATATGTACGAACAGGAGACAGGGGCGGGAGAAACGCCCACCACAATGTCCGATTGGCCTGAGAAACTTTCGGGGATGGACTCCAAGACATGTTTAAAACCAAGGATCAATCATGAATGCTTTGCTTCTTGTCTTCAACTTGTTGTTCAACAAGTTTACCGCGTGCCTTGCAGCAACCCAGGCTGCTCTAACCCGCGCTGGCCTTGTCACCTATCTGCCTACATGGGCCGCCACACTCAGAGCTACCAAGAGTTCTTCCAGAAACTTCATTCCACTCTGTAGTAAACCTCGCTGACGAAACTTCCTCCCGGAAACGCACCCAGCCGGTGCTCCCTGGGACGCAGAGAAAGCCCGTCGCATAGCAACGCTGACGCTCGTTCCAGTGACCAGGAAACGGCACGTGTGGCTTCATCAGGCGAAGCCACTCATCCACTGAATGAACTCAAACGCCTTCCCTCGCAAACAACGTCATCGGCTGGTCAACCAATCAACACCGCAGCAACCTCATCCAGAGGAAGAACGCACCCCAGGAACAAGCAAACGCAAGTACAATACTTCATTGTGGTTGAGCTGGTGAAACTCTGTCTAGCAGACAAACTACGATTAAGTTGCTAGATTGTTGATTCTCGCAGGTGACGGCTGGGAAAGTGTATAACATGCCATATCTCTTTTCAGTATGAAAGTATATTCTTGTGTGTGTCAGTAGTTTAGTGTTGTGTGTATTAGACTAGATAAATAAATCTTGTTTTCAGTTTTCATCTATACAGGTCTCTTGTGCTTTGTGTCCGTAAGTTACTGCCTCAAACTGTATGACCCTTGTTACCTAAGCTCACAAACAGTGAACGTAAAAGTGAATGATATTATTGCCGTTGGCCATCATGAGTCGAAATTGATAAAATACGGTAAATTCAACATATCGGCGGACGAATAGTTGACAGAGCAGTAAATATTAATTTTGAATTATTGTTTATATAAGGTCGGTTTTCTTTCACTGTAATTCAATACCCCCTTTTATTTGATTCGAATCAATTCCTACAGTAGTAAGTCGTGGAGATTTAGTCTGAGCAAAAGTAAATACGCTACTAATGTATTCTACGCACAAATAGTACTGTGTGTTTATCACTGTATTTAGCATGAAATGAGGGACATTTGTCTTACCTTGTAAGATGAAACCACTTCACTGATGGGTCTGAATGTGTGTTTGGCGTGTTTCTCTGAGTCTCTGCACACTAAACACACAGGCTGTTTGTCCTCCAGACAGAAGAGTTTGAGTTTCTCACTGTGTAAACTGCAGATCTCCTCAGACTCTGATGAACGCCTCTCATTTCTCTCCTTTATCAATGATTCACACAAGTTTTTTAACTCTAGATTAACTGGAGGATCACCTCTTGAGGATCTTCTCCTGCAGACGGGACACTTCTGAGTTTCCTGAGTTTTCCAGAACTGTTGCAGACACTCTTTACAAATACTGTGAGTACAGGACAGAAAAACAGGAACCTTGAAGATTTCAAGGCAAATAGGACAAGTAGGATCTTCAGCAGATTTTGAATCCATTTCCTCGTCTTGTAAAATATCCAATAATCTACAATTTACTTTAAATTTCTAAAGTTTGCTTTGAAAAGTTAACAATTACAATAAAAATCTAATTCAGAGATGCACAACAATCCTAATAAAATGTGTCCTCTGTTCTTCACCTACTCGTTTTAGTTTTCAGTAAAAATGAAAGGGAGAAATAATAAGACCAGTCACTTCCTGATAGGTTTTGTAAGAGGGAGTTTCTGGGGTTACATAAACCACTAAAACTAGTCTTACAAGTTAGACATCTTTTGTTCTTTAAGACTGTTCTTAACTTTAAGTCAGTTACATAAAATTGTACATTGGCAACTCCAGCTGTAGTGCTCATGATCTCCACTAGGGGGCTCTCCTCCTGACTCTAGGGTCTTATCAGGGACTACATTACCCATAACCCACTGCCGGGACTCATTATGATTATATTCAGCTGTCTGTCTCATTCCCTTGTTAAAGCTTGGAACATACTCAGCAACAACAAAGAAATTTGTTCGTTTTCTCGAGTTGGCGAGAACAAGAACATGGTTTGTTCCATAATTTACGAGAAAAGAAGGTGCCGATCATCTGCGTTTCTCTGCATTAACCCCGACCGCTTTAAATGTCTGACCAATCACACAATAGTTCTTGGACGCCTGCAAGAAAAGGCTTCTGCTCAGACGATGTGTCGAGAACAAGCTGAGAAAACTCCCAAACCGTGACGTCGTTTTGTTCTCGCAGCTCTGGGAGCGAGAACTGTTTTTCTCTGTTCTTGTGGAGTATGTTGTAGTCTTAACTCTGCCTATGCTTTCAACATTTCTCTTTCATACCCTGTGGAGAAATCATGTGTGTCCACTCACAGGTGTCGTGCTGTGAACTCTGACACTATTGAGGATTGTTGTGTTTAATGAGCTCGCCTCTTCTAACTTGTGTTATGAAAGTTCACCTTCGCACTTGTGTGTGGAAGAGCTACTCTCTTCTTTAACCTCTGCGTGCTCCAATATCTTAGACTCTATTGCTCCTCTGAAGACCAGGGGCCGTATTCACAAAACATTTGATCTTACCACTAAGAGTTCTCCTAAATGGCAATAAAAGTTCTTATTTACGAGTTCTCTTAAAACCCATTCACAAAGCTGATGAGAGCAACTTTTACTAAAGAATAGAGAGAAGTCTTAAGCTAAGAGTAAAGGCTGCAACATACTTCGCAAGAACAGAGAAAAAAGTTCTCTCTCCCAGAGCTGCAAGAACAAAAGGACGTCACGGTTTGGGAGTTTTCGCAGCTTGTTCTCGACACATCGTCTGAGCAGAACCTTTTTCTTGCTGGTGTCCGAACTATTGTGTGATTGGTCAGACATTTAAAGTGGGCGTGGTTAAAGCGGAGAAACGCAGATGATCGGCACCTACTTTTCTCGTGACTGTACTGGCCAGAACGAACTTTGTTCTTGTTCTTGCCACCTTGAGAAAACGAACAAATTTCTTTGTTCTTGCAAGGTATGTTCCAAGCTTAAGGGTGGGGTTGATGCCCCTGATGTAGCTCTAACAGTCTCCGGGCTGCCTCACGGCCACTGACTGGATGGTCAAATACTTGTTGAATAGTATCTGTGAACACTTTTAGATCAAAGCAGATGGGGGACTGCTGTTTCCAGAGATTTGAGGCCCAATCCAGTGCACGATCACACAACAAGGAGATAATGTATGCAATCTTAGCCCTCTCAGAAGCAAACATGGCTGGTTGGAGTTCGAAGATGAGTGACACTTGAGTAAGGAAACCCTTGCAGGCACCAGGCCTCCCATCGTAGTGCTGAGGGGTTGGAATCTTTGGTCCTTGGGGCATTGTGGCAGTTAATGGTGGGGTCTCTGGTGCTGGTAGTACCACAGGTTCTCGAGGAAAGTGTACCTGTAGTTGTTGCAGTGACTCCCCAATCTGGTTCACAGCCTCTGTCAATCTCTGGAGCTGTGTCTCATGTGTTCCAAGCAAAACTCCCTGTTTGCTAATGACTCCATGAATCTGTTCAGTATCTGCCAGGTCCATATCTTGTTTAGCTCAGTCTTGCTGTCAGGTCCGGATTCGAACCCAGACTGTGTTGCTGGAAACCCAAGGATCTAACCACTGCGCTATTGGGTGGTGAGGATCTGTTTGGCAGATAATAACAGGACGCAGTTATAAAAGTAAATAGAACAAGTCTTTACTTAGTATTCTTGAGACAACACAAAGGATCCAGCCTCAGAGCTAAGTAGAGGAAGGCCCAAATCCACACTGGATTTTGCAGGTAACAGAGTCCAAAAACATAAAACAAAGATTACCAGAGACGTTGGTCAAAAGGGTCTAAGCAAAGTCTTTAGGGGTAGTCTGAATGAGTAAACACAAAGGCATAGGCTAGACAAGAGAACTTCAAGACTGAGCAAAGGTACAAGCAAATGCAAGTCTTTAAATATACAATTGTTAACCCTCTAACAAGCTAGGCACGGGTGATTTCATTGAACTGATAATGAACAGTGAACTAGGAAGATGTGGAAGGTCTTGTGCTCTCAGTTTCAATCTGCTGGACAGACCGTGGTGTGACACAAATAGGATCTTCAACAGATTGTGAATCCATTTCCTCGTCTTGTAAAGGTTAATCTACAATTTACTTTAAATTTCTAAACTTTGCTTTGAAAAGTTAACAATTACAATAAAAATCTAATTCAGAAATACACAAAAATCCTAATAAAATGTGTCCTTCTCTGTTATTCACTGACTCGTTTTAGTTTTCAGTAAAAATTAAAGGGAGAAATAATAAGACCAGTCACTTCCTGATAGGTTTTGTAAGAGGGAGTTTCTGGGGTTACATAAACCACTAAAACTAGTCTTACAAGTTAGTCATCTTTTTTCCTTTAAGACTGTTCATAACTTTAAGTCAGTTACATAAAATTGTACATTAGCAACTCCAGCTGTAGTGCTCATGATCTCCACTGGGGGGCTCTCCTCCTGACTCGTGTCTTATCATGGACTACATTACCCATAACCCACTGCCTGGACTCATTATGATTATATTCAGCTGTTTGTCTCATTCCCTTGTTAACCCTTGAAATACTCTGCAAGAACAAAGAAATTAGTTCGTTTTCTTGAGGTGGCGAGAACAAGAACAAAGTTCGTTCCATAATTTACGAGAAAAGAATGTGCCGATCGTCTGTGTTTCTCGGCATTAACCCCGTCCACTTTAAATGTCCTGGGAGTGAGAACTTTTTTTGCTGTTCTTGTGGAGTATGTTGTAGCCTGAAAGCTTAGTTCTTTCAAAAAATATATGTGCTCATTAATGTATATTTACTTCTTTCAAGTAATAAAGTATTCTTGTAAGTTTATAATATGCCATTAAAAAAACATACGGGTGAGGTGTTCGAATGCCGGTCGCCATGTTGCCTAGTGTTGTAGTACTCGAGATCGGTCTTGGTCTCGAGACCACTTTTTAAAGGTCTTGGTCTCGTCTCGGTATCGACCGCATTTTTACTCGGTCTCGTCTCGGTCTCGGGTGAAGATGATTCGGGATTTTGTCTCAAGACCGGTCAAGACCACAGCTGAAGGCATATAAAGAGCAGAGAACTCCACCCTGCGCGCACTCTCTCTGTATTCAAAATAAGCACATACGCTCTCTCTCATACTTCACATATTAATCGAAATCAAAAGTTCAGAAAACCGAATCTATGTTGAACGTTGCGCGTTCGGACTTCGGACAACTGTTTTGAAGTACCGCTCGGTGTGAATTGCCCTCAAAAAACGTTTGACCAGCTAAACAGCTGACATAAATCATACATTAAATAAACAGGAAACAATTTCTATCCAGTTATGAAGTGTTTTCTGTGTGACAAACCTTCCGCGATGTTCTAACAGCCGCGATTCACACACAACGGGTCTGCTAATGTCCGATTCACGACCAAATGACTCATTTGAACCGAATCATTCTAACGACGGTAATAAGAACTGATCTGTTCAACAATGAACTGAACGAATCAGTTTAATCATTTACTCAGAAATGAGAACACAAGTGCGCTTACCCAATTTAGCAAGAGTGGAGAGTAAGAATTATTAGTTTTAACTATCTACAGTATTTCAGCTTATGTATGTTGAATGTGTAGTAAAATAAATAGTCTACAATCATTTAGTTTAGACTGGAGTGAGGTGAAAACAGAACAAAGTTGTTTTTTTAGCTAACTGATCATTTTATTAAATTGTATATGGCAGAAAATGTGGCTATTTGTTAACCGTTAATGCTATTTCTAATATTGATATGATTATATACCAAAACAATTCAACCTGTTGGAACAAAAGAAACATCAAGATAAGAGATCATACATAATATTATTATCTTATGTGAGATATAACATAAGATAATAAAAAAATTATTGTTTCGTTGCATTTTTATTTTAAATTGTGTGTGTGTGTGTGTGTGTGTGTGTGTGTGTGTGTGTGTGTGTGTGTGTGTGTGTGTGTGTGTGTGTGCATGTGTGTGTAGGTCTATCAGCCACCACCAAAGACCATTTTTGACCCAGGAAAAACCCTGCACATTTGAGATATTTGTTAAATCAAACTGAAGTTAATCAAAAAATGCAAGTACAGGGTTTCTTTTCCTTGTTGTTGCACAATAAAGCTGCACAATAACATTTTCAAATTGTAAATGAAAAATATGTACATATATAAAATAATTTGCTTAAGCAGCATACTAATGCATATCTGTATGATACATATTCCACCTCCTGTTATTCACATTCATTTAAGACATAATGGACTGTGTCTGAGATTAATACCTCATCCAGATTAGCATTTTTAGGGAACTTTGAGTTTTAAAATGGGAGTGAGCGCTTTTCACAAAACAAATCTCTAGAAGAAATATAGAAGAAAAAGATTAATTCCCACAAAGCTGCAATGCCTTTTGATTATTTGATCAAAACTTCTCTCATGGTACACTTACACACCCACACATACGAGAGAAGTGCCAATCATATGCATATTCCACATTTTATCATAAGTGTGGGGACTTCCACTGGTCTTGGTCTTGACTCGGTCTCGGCCTGTCTTGGTCTTGGTCTTGACTCGGTCTCGGCCCTTCAAAGTCTTGGTCTTGTCTTGGTCTCGGTTTAGGTGGTCTTGACTACAACACTAATGTTGCCCCTCCATCTTGAAAGTACATTAGCCAAAGAGGGACATACCCATAAATTCTAGCTTCGCCTTTCACGTTTTAACACTCGATGGCACCATGTCGAATGTGAAGAGGGGGATTGCCGTGTTAATCTTGGACTAAATCGGCCACCATAGGAGTTAAAACGAAATCAGAATTGAGAGGAACAAAAACTAATATTCACTGGATGTCAGAAGAGACATGGTCCCTAATGTCGCTCTCTCTAGAGGTTTTTTGACACATTCTAAGGGGAATACTGGGTCAGTTAGCAAACACGGGGCAGCAGTGGCTCAGTGGTTCATGTAGGTTGTCTACAAACCAGAAGGTTGGTGGTTCAATCCCCGGTTCCACCTGACATACGTGTCTGACCAAGTGTCGAAGTGTCCATGAGCAAGACACCTAACCCCAGCTGCTCCCGACAAGCTGGATGGCGCCTTACATGGCTGACGTCGCCGTCGGTGTATGAATGGGTGAATGTGAGGCAAAAATGTAAAGCGCTTTGGATAAAAGCGCTATATAAATGCAGTCCATTCAACACAGCGTTTTATCTTGTGTTTCCATACGCAGTACGAGGAACCTCTCGATAGGGAACGTACTCAGTTACTTTTCGTCGAGTCTGCGCCAGACATGGGCCAGGGCATCCCTGCGTTTGGAGAAAAATATTGGGCAGTGAATATTGTCTTCTGAGGCGAAGAGATCTACTTCTGCTGGTGAATCTGAAGGTGAATCGTTTGTGGGTGAAGAGACCATTCCCCTGGGGGAATGGGTCCTCTGGATAACATATCCCGACCCAGATTCAGAATACCTGGCAAGTGAGCTGCCCTTAGGGAGCTCAGGTTGTGCTCTTGCGCATTGGGAGGGAGTGATAGGGGTCTGGCCGAGGAGGGGTCTGGCCATCTTCTCTTTCTCTCTGTGGCTAGGATGGCTTCGGAGGCTCAAGGTTCAACACAAGCTTGGGTCGAGGTCCCTGGCATTCGGGCTGTCTGCTGTGGTTCGTAGAGCGAGAACGGTGGCGCCTTGTGGAAGCTGAGCGAGGCCGAGAAGATGGCGGAGCCAGCTTAGTGGGCTGAGCCCTATCTTGACGGCCTGAAGAAGAGCTGGAGCGCTTAGGCAAGAAGTGTCTCATGGCCTGCGATACCTTTTGTGCTTCAGTGAAACGTTCCGCGAATCCTACCACAGATGGGCCGAAGAGACCCGTGGTAGAGATAGAGGCGTCCAGGAAGGATGCTTTATCCGCGTCCTTCATCTTGAACAAGTTCAGCCAAAGGTGCCGCTCTAAGACCGTCAGGTTCGCCATATTCTTCCCTGCTTGCGCGGTCCTTCAAATTTTCAGAGTCGGGGACAGACTCGTCCAAGGAGCGGAGAAGTCTGGCCTGGAACACTTGAAAGACAGCCATGGTATGAAGAGCCAAAGCAGTCTGGCCGGCGGAGGCGTTAGCTCGGCCAGCGAGAGCTGAGGTGGTGCGGCAGAGCTTGGAAGGGTTCTGCGCCCTGGCAGAGACACGAGAGGTGCGCGGTGACAGCCTCTGCGGGGGGGACTCATAGCCTTTTTCCTTCGTGCCGTCAATGGTTGAGAGCACTGGGGAACAGGAGGAATTCGCGCAAGCAGAGTAGGGCCATTTCCATGACTTGGCAAGCTCGTCATGTACCTCAGGGAAGAAAGGCACAGGCTTTTGAGGAGAATAGAGGTGGCGGCTTTTGAGGTACCACTCGTCCAGTCTGCTGCACGCTGGCTCTTGGGGCTGGGACCACTCGAGCCCAAGGTCTCCCACGGCCTTTGAGAGCACGCGGATCAGCTTCGCGTCAATGCTGGTCTTGAAGCTCGTGGTCTGCGTCGAAGCAGGGGCTCTGAGAGGCAGCCGCCTCTGGAGAGCATGAGCTGCTCGTGATCCCGTCTGAGGCACATCACGCAGATGATGTGACGGTCGCTGTTGAGGAGAGGGGCTCTGCACGAGCCGCAGGAAATGCGAGGCATTTGTAACAACACCTCACGCTCTTTTAGAAATAGAGTGAAAAAAGGATATAGCGCCGGATGGCGTAGAAGTATATAAAGGCAAGGTCTATTTCACCTGAGAGCTAGGAAAAAAGAACACGTCAGTGTTGTTGTTGGTCAGCATAAGCGAGGAGTTAATTTGATTGAGAGAGAGAGAATTTGGTTACCGTTGAAGAAAACGGCCGCTTGTTCATTGCACGCTGTCTGGTACGACGCGGAGTCTGTGACTTCTGATGCGACGCACTTCAATTGATCGGCTGGAAACGAGACAAGTTCAAAGGCTGTCCCTTTCATCCTGGAGCCTGATGAGGTCCCTCTAAACTCTCCATTCACGCCAAATTGTTTGTCAAGAAGGTGGAAGTATGAATCTGCCGACGCGGACTTTCAGGGAGTTGTGACCAGTGTCGTCATAAATTGCACGATTTCATCTTTCATGTTTTTTTTGATAATGGAACTATTACAAACTGACATGTCACCTTTGTTTTTGTGTCTTCTTACCTGAAATCCCTATTGTTGGGAGTTTTTGAAGCAATAAATTCCGCTGTTAAAATGAAATGAAATTGTGTCTTTATGGGGAAATATATATAAAGTATAATTGTGTTTTGGCAGTTGTCTGGCGCCTGAAATTTTGGGAATTAAGTTATTAAATTGAGGTAATGGCGGCCACCACCATTATAGAGTGGCGCCCAAACAGGGAAATGAAATGAAATGACATGAAATGAAATGACTTGAATGTTAGAAGAAAGAAAACCTGTGATTTGAATTTTTTTTTTCTTCTCAATTGATCTTTACTTGTTAAAAGTGTCTGAATTACTTGGGTAAAATGGTGTTCTCTCCAAAGTGTAACAGTAATTGAGTGAGACACATTTTTGAATACATATTGTTTTTTTGTTTTTTTATTTACCTACTGGTTTGACGGGAAAAACCCTGACTTGACCATTTCTGAAGAGAAAGTGTTTCGTTTTATACTGAAAATACTGACACACACTTATTTTTGCTGATTTTTTTTCTTTTCACAACACTTGTATTCAAACAAACACCACAAATATGGCGTCTACCCCTCCTTCCCCATCTACATTTGTAGAAATTGAGCCTCCACCAGACATCTCAACTCCAGTATGGCCACCTGTATTGCAACCTCGGATACCTCTGGTACCACCACCTTCATGTGCTCCTGTCTTTTACACCACTCCCACTCCACTCAGCCCATTTCATTTCAGAACCCATGTGCACATGACCACTCCTGCTCTGGTTGGCAGCACTCCTGTGCAAACTCTCACCTGGGCACCACAAGTGGATAACATGCAACTTTGCACCTCATCGGAAGGTGAGACTCCTTTGTCAGTGGACCAACATGATCTTCCAAATGCTTTACCAACTCCTGGAAGGGAAATGCAACAATTTACAACTCAGGTGGAAGGGAACTGGGATAGCTTGTTTGATTTAATAAAGAATCAAGGGCAAACTGTGTCTGAACTTACTCAGGAAGTGAAAGCTGCTGCTTCTCACCACAAGAGTAAGATGGATGATCTTGCTGCATTTACATTTACATTTAATCATTTAGCAGACGCTTTTATCCAAAGCGACTTAAAAAAAAAGGGTAGAGCAATAGAAGCAACGAAACAAACAAAGCCAACAACCTGTAAGAGCTGTAAGAAATCTCAATTAATTAGCACAGTACACAACTGTTTTTTTTTTTTTTTTTTAATAGCCAGCTACAACAAATACTCACGTACGGAAAATACAGAACACTGGATTTGGATAGCTATGATAACAACCCATTAGGACTAAGGCTGATGCCCCAACTGTTGTCGTTAATGCAGATTCAGTGGCCCAATGGGTTGGTTTTGTATGGCATTCTAGCTAAACGCGCAGCAATAGCCATCTACAACAAAAACTCACGTACGCAAAATACAGAACACTGGATTTTGGTAGCTATGATAACTACGTAACATACCCGCCTGAAGGCACAAATCCGGATGAGAGACGTAGATATGATCAGTAAGTGCTATTCTGTATTGGTCAAGTGCAATAGGAAAAGTGCAATTGGAAAAGATGTGTCTTAAGATGTTTTTTAAAAATGGCTACAGACTCGGCAGCACGAATTGAGATCGGCAGGTCATTCCACCAGGTGGGAACGGTCCAGGAAAATGTCCGTGAGAGCGATTTCATGCCTCTTTGGGAAGGAACCACGAGGCGCCGCTCATTCGCAGAACGCAAGCTTCTGGAGGGTGTGTAAGTCTGAACAATTGAGTTTAGGTATAATGGTGCAGAACCAGTGGTTGTTTTGTAGGCGAGAACTAGAGCCTTGAATTTGATGCGAGCAGCCATTGGCAACCAGTGCAGTTTGATGAAGAGAGGCGTAACATGCGTTCTCTTCGGCTCATTAAAGACCACTCTCGCCGCTGCATTCTGGATCAGCTGCAAGGGTTTGATAGTGCATGCTGGAAGCCCAGCCAGAAGAGCATTACAATAATCCAGTCTGGAGAGAACAAGAGCTTGAACCAGGAGTTGTGCAGCCTGTTCTGATAGGAAGGGTCTAATCTTTCTAATGTTGTATAAAGCAAATCTGCAGGACCGGGCTGTTGCAGTAATGTGGTCAGTGAAGTTTAACTGGTCATCAATCACAACTCCAAGGTTCCTGGCTGTCCTTGATGGAGTTATGGTCAATGAACCAAGCTGAATGGAGAAATTTTGATGAAGTGCTGGGTTGGTTGAGAAAACAAGTAATTCTGTCTTTGCAAGATTGAGTTTAAGATGATGCTCTTTCATCCAGTCAGAAATGTCTGTCAGACAGGCAGCGATACGAACACTGACTGTAGGATCATCTGGTTGAAATGAGAAGTAGAGTTGAGTGTCATCAGCATAGCAGTGATAGGAAAAGCCATGTTTCTGAATGACGGAACCTAATGATGACATGTAGATGGAGAAGAGAAGTGGTCCAAGGACTGAGCCCTGGGGAACCCCAGTAGCTAGATGATGTGACTTAGACACTACACCTCTCCATGACACCCTGTAGGACCTACCAGAGAGGTAAGACCTGAACCACTGGAGGGCAGTTCCTGAGATACCCATCGTCTTAAGTGTTGACAGGAGGATCTGGGGGTTAACTGTGTCAAAAGCAGCAGACAGATCCAGCAGAATGAGCACTGAGGATTTGGAAGCTGCTTTTGCCAGTCTCAGTGCCTCAGTTACCGAGAGCAAGGCAGTCTCAGTCGAATGGCCGCTTTTGAAGCCGGATTGGTTGTTGTCTAGGAGGTTGTCCCTTTCAAGAAACATAGAGAGTTGATTGAATACAACTCGCTCAAGGGTCTTTGCAATGAAAGGCAGAAGGGATACCGGTCGGTAGTTTTCTAAAAGTGCTGGATTCAGAGAGGGTTTCTTAAGCAGTGGGGTTACCCGAGCCTGCTTAAATGCTGTGGGAAAGGTTCCCGTATGAAGAGAAGTGTTGACAATGTGAGTGAGTGCAGGAGTGATTGAAGAAGAAATGGCCTGAAGGAGGTGAGTGGGTATAGGATCAAGTGGACAGGTAGTAGGGTGATTGGAAAGGATGAGTTTAGAAATATCTGCCTCGGAGAGCGGAGAGAAGGATGGAAGCGTGTTCGTGTTAGTTGTTGAGATGTGCTTGTCAGTTTGTGATGAGGAGAACTGTTTGCTGATGAGGGATGTTTTGTTTGTAAAAAATGATGCAAAGTCATCAGCTGTAAGAGTTGATGAAGGAGGGGGAGGAGGAGGACAAAGGAGAGAGGAGAATGTTTTAAAGAGTTTGCGAGAGTCAGAGCATTTGTTGATTTTGTTGTGGTAGTATGTTGTTTTAGCAGTGGAGACATTTGTAGAGAAAGAAGAGAGAAGCGACTGATACAAGGTAAGGTCAGTATAGTTTTTAGATTTCTGCCATTTCCTCTCTGCCGCCCTGAGTCCAGAGCGATGTTCACGGAGAACTTCAGACAGCCAGGGGGCAGATGGGGTGGGGCGGGCTGGTCTGGATGAGAGGGGGCAAAAACTGTCTAAGGAGGATGTTAGAGTGGAGCAAAGAGTGTTGGTAGCACTGTTAGTGTCCAGTGCTGAGAACTGAGCAGGTGGAGGGAGTGAAGATGAAACCATAGTGGATAGGCGAGAGGGAGAGAGGGAGCGTAGATTACGCCGAAAGGTAATCTGTGTAGGAGTGCGTGTTGTATCAGGAGTCAGTATGAGGTTAAGAGTGATGAGAAAGTGGTCTGAGGTGTGTAATGGAGTAACTAAAGTGTTGTCCGTGGAGCAGTTGCGTGTGTATACAAGGTCTAATTGGTTACCTGATCTGTGAGTAGCCGTAGTAGATACTAACTTAAGGTCAAATGAAGTCAGTAGAGTGCTGAAGTCTGCAGCTAGGTGTTTATCAAGATGGATGTTGAAGTCACCCAGCAGAATCAGTGGAGTGCCATCCTCAGGGAAGCTAGAAAGTAACACATCCAACTCCTCCACAAAGTTACCGAGATGACCTGGAGGACGATAGACCACTACCACATGGATTTTAACTGGGTGAGTAACAGTGATTGAGTGCGATCACTGCAAAAGTGGAGGATAACAAGAATCAAGTGTTCACCCTGTTTACTACTGCTAAGCAACCAGGGGAGTCTGAAACACATAAGTTGACTAAAGCAATGAAATTAATGATCACAGGGGAACTCCAAAAGGTGGAATCTACCTTGGTGTCTGAAGTACGTTTCATCGTTGATCAGCTCCGGTCAGAGTTTCAGCAGGACAACCAAGCTGTTCAACATTTGTTCCAAACAAGCCATGATCAGATCACTGTAAAACTACAACAATGTGTTGCACAAACGGAAAAATGTCTCACGAGTTTAAAAGAGGTAAAAATTGAAGTGGAGAAAGGATTTCACAGTGTCAAGAAGGACCGTGTGGATCAACAACACTTAAGTATGTTGGCCCCACCAGTTCCCAGAACCCCACCTTCTTCCCTGCCATCTGAAATTACTCCAGTGATTCCTCTAACTTCTTCACCATCTGTGGTTAAAAGTGATCACATTAAATTCACTTTCCCCACATTTGGAAGGACTTCAGATGATGCAGACCCCTTACTGTATCTCACCAAATGTCATGACTTCTTGGCCTTACATCCCCTCGTGATACAGACATCCTGGCTACCTTTCGTACTGTCTCATACGGAACAGCTCGTGACTGGTGGGAGGTCAGACGTTCTAGCATAAACACCTGGAGTGAGTTCGAGACTGAATTTCTGTCTGCTTTCCTGGCTGAAGATTATGAGGACGAACTGGCTGAACGGGTTCGTACAAGAATTTAAGGTGAGAAGGAATGCATTAGATACTTCGCATTTTATTACAGAGCAGTCTGCAAAAGATGGAAGACGGACTTAACAGAGGATGAGATGGTAAAAAATAATACTTATAAATATAAAGCCTTACCTGGCCAGCCAACTGCATAGTTGAGTAAAAACTGTGGAGGAGCTTGTCAAACTGGGTCATCAGTTAGAAAAAGATTATGAACAGCAGCTGTGGTATGAAGGTTGAGTGGGTTCCAGCTATCCACCCCTGACACAAAAACACCCAGACAATTGATCTGTTGAGAAAGTTCCAGTTCAGTGTTGGAAATGTAGGGGACAGCATCCACCTGGCAAGTGTCCACACACTGTATTTCCAACGTCATCTGGACCACCATATTCCACCCACAGTAAACATTATAATCAGTCCAAGTCAAGCGGTCAACCTTCGAACAGCTCTGTTGTTGCAACAAGAATGCACACATCACCATCAGCATCCAAGAGAACCTCTTCTTCTCCAAGTTCTAATGAACAAGTGGTGGTTCCTCAACAATTAGTTGTCCCCATCTGTATAAAAACATGGTTAGGAAAAGCCGTTATGGATACTGGTGCAAGCTTCACACTCATTCATGAAAGTCTTATGAGAGCACTTGTATCACCAGACCAGCTTCACCCCTGGTCCCGGGGTCCTCTTTATCTGGCAAATGGAGAGGCAGAGATTCCATTAGGATGGATGAATATTACGATACATCTGCATGACAAAGCTTTTGTGTTACCTGCTGCTATACTTTCTTCCCAAGCCCTAGCCTACGCTGTAGTTTTGGGGCTGGACTTTATTTTCTTCAGTGGGCTGCAAATCAATGTCATTGATCAGAAGTATTCTTTCAAGCTTGACCCAATGAAAGAGTACCCCTTTCAACCAGGAAATCCCAGTGTGCCGATTTCAACCCTACCAAAAGAACAACGAGCACGTAAGCAAAGCCCACAAACTCTTTCCTTGTTGACTTCTGTCCTCCCTCCATCATCTCCACTGCTAGTTCAACATCTTGACAATATAGATGAAAAAACACTGATAAAAAATGCTGTGGAAGCTGCACATTTACCTTTTGAGGGGAAGCAACAATTACTACAAATCCTGGAATGCCGACCTCGGGTGTGTACTCTTCGGACTGGACGTACTGAGGTTCTCCAACACTATATCTACACCAACAACCAAGTACCTATCAAACAACGACCATACCGATTGTCTCCTATGAAGCAACTGGCACTGGATGAGCAGCTTGAGGAGATGTTGACAGAGGGAATTGTAGAGCCATCTCACTCTGGTTGGTCCTCACCGGTGGTCCTAGTTCCAAAAAAAAGATGGAAAGTTAAGATTTTGTGCAGATTACCGAAGGGTAAATGCTTTAACAGAAAAGGATGCGTATCCTTTGCCAAACATTACAGAAATTCTTGAATCCCTGTCTGGAGCAGCAATCTTTACCACTATTGACCTCAATAGAGGATACTGGCAGGTGACCATGGATCCCGACAGTAAGGACAAGACTGCCTTCATTACTCCGACAGGCCTATATCACTTTAACGTTATGCCATTTGGTCTCAAAAATGCCCCTGCAACTTTTCAGAGGCTCATGGAGACAGTTCTGGGAGAATTACGGAGGAAAAGATGCTTTGTGTAAATAGATGATATCATCATTTACTCTCCTTCAGTCACTCAGCATTTCCACAATCTCCAGGCTGTGCTTCAGAAACTAGAAACTGCTGGACTGACCATTAACTTGACAAAAAGCAAGTTTTGTCTTCAAGAAATCACTTTCCTAGGACATGTTGTAAACATCAATGGTATTTCAGCTGACCATGGTAAAACTGTAGCCATTCATTCCTACCCTGTGTGCAAGAATTTAAAAGAAGTTCAGCGGTTTCTTGGGTTAGCAGGGTGGTATCACCGATTTGTTCCAAACTTTTCCAGGATTGCTGAACCCCTCAACGCGCTGAAAAAAGGGACATTGTTTTTAGTGGACAACACCGTGTCAACAAGCTTTCAACCAATTGAAGTCTTGCCTCACCTCACCCCCCATCCTTGGCCATCCTGGATTTGACCGCCCATTCATGGTATACACTGATGCCAGTGACACTGGTTTGGGTGCCATTTTGGCACAACGGAGGGATGCTGGTAGAGAGGAAGTTATCGCTTATGCAAGCAGAACCTTAACAGGAGCCGAAGTCAACTACACTGCAACGGAGAAGAAGTGCCTTGCAGTCGTCTGGGTCCTGGAAAAGTGGCAACACTACTTAGAGCACAAACTTTTCACAGTTGTCACTGACCATTCTGCACTGCAGTGGGTAATGAACTCGACCAAGACCGCCAGTCGCCTCATCCGTTGGGTACTGCGATTGCAGTAATTTGATTTTATCATTGAGTACAGAAAGGGAAAGCTAAATGTAGCTCCTGATGCTCTATCCAGGTCTTCTGTTGCATCCACATGTAACCTGTACACTAGCGAAAAAGATCCAGAACTGCCTGTGTCTGATGTCGTCTTGTGGGAAGAACAACACAAAGATCCAGAAGTTACAAAAATATTGAAAGCAGTTGCAGAATATTGTACAAGTCTGGTGGATCAGTATGAAGTTTTGGAAGACACACTGCATCAGAAAACATACCTGTCAAATAACCAACTGCATTATCGAATCTACATTCCAACCAGTCTCCAATTCTGCCTAGTGAAGCATTATCACTTCACTCCCATGAGTGGCCATGGAGGGATCTACAAAACTTACAAACGGCTCCAAGAAGTAGCGTTTTGGCCTGGTATGTGGACTGATGTAAAACAGCATGTGAAAACCTGTGTAAAATGTCAAACAGTGAAACATGATAATCAAAAACCTGCTGGAAAAATACAGCCAACCACAACCAACCATCCAAATCAAATGTTAGGAGTTGACATTAAGGGACCATTACCCTGGAGTGTAAACCAAAATGAATACCTGCTTGTGTTTGTTGACTATTATTCCAGATAGGTAGAGGTGTTCCCCATTCGTAAAGCCACTGCACAGAATATTGCCTCCATTTTTAGAAAATAAATTCTGACACGGTGGGGCGTACCAGATTTCATCCTGTCAGACAGAGGTGTGTTCAGTTTGTCTCAGCTATATTCAGAGTTATGTGAAAACTGGAGTATTACCCCAAAACTAACCACTGCTTACCATCCACAAACCAACATGACGGAGAGAATGAATCAAACTCTACAGAACATGATGGCAGCTTATGTGGATGAAAATCACAGAAGGTGGGACCAGTTCTTGCCAGAATTCCGATTCGCCATGAATTCAGCTGTTCAAGAGACCACTGGTCTATATCCAGCAGAACTTCAGCTCGGCAGGAAACTCCAAAGTCTGATGGACAAAATACTCCATGGAGCTAACCTAACTCCAGATGCTGCCTCATATGACGTGGTTCATCATCTGCAGGCTCAAGCCAAAGAACACAGCAAGAAAGCCAAGATGAGACAACTAAGAAATTATAACCAAAATAGGAGAGAGCTGACATTCAAACGCAAGGATCGTGTATGGTTAAGTAACTTCCCACAGTCTAGCGCCCAGCGTAAGTTTAGTGCAAAACTAGCACAGAAGTGGAAAGGTCCTTACCGTATTACCAACCAGCTCGGTCCTTTGAACTACCAAACAGTTCTGGAAGACACCGAGGAGGATGTGCGTACCGCTCACGTCTGCAATTTTAAAATGTGCAATCCAACAGCTGAGGAGTTGGAGTTGCAAGAAAGGAAAAAACTCCTGGATCTATTTCAAGAAGCTTCTGATGAGGAAGATTTCTTAGGATTTTAATTTGGAGTTTTCCTTAAAACAACCAGGGGTTGTTTTCTTCCAGGGGGGAAGAGTGTAACAGAATTGCAAATAGGAATTTACTTTTACTGTCACTTTAAAACGAATAGGGTGGAGTAAATTAATTAGCGGAAATAAGTATATAAAGGTGAGGTCTATTTCACCTGAGAGCTAGGAAAAAAGGACACGTCAGTGTTGTTGTTGGTCAGCATAAGCGAGGAGTTAATTTGATTGAGAGAGAGAGAATTTGGTTACCGTGGAAGAAAACGGCGGCTTGTTCATCGCACGCTGTCAGGTACGACGCAGAGTCTGTGACTTCTGATGCGACGCACTTCAATGATCGGCTGGAAACGAGACAAGTTCAAAGGCTGTCCCTTTCATCCTGGAGCCTGATGAGGTCCCTCTAAACTCTCCATTTACGGCAAATTGTATTGCGAGAAGGTGGAAGTACAAATCTGCCGACGCAGACTTTCAGGGAGTTGTAACCAGTGTCGTCATCAATTGCACGATTTCATCTTTCATGTTTTGTTTTTTTGATAATGGAACTATTACAAACTGACATGTCACCTTTGTTTTTGTGTCTTCTTACCTGAAATCCCTATTGTTTGGAGTTTTTGAAGGAATAAATTCCTCTGTGAAAATGAAATGAAATTGTGTCTTTATGGGAAAATATATATATAAAGTATAATTGTGTTTTGGCAGTTTAGTAAAAACTGTCTGGCGCCTGAAATTTTGGGATATAAGTTATTAAATTGAGGTTATGGCGGCCACCACCGTTACAACGAGGAACCTCTCGATAGGGAACCCCAATATATTGGATTTTCATAATTTGCACATCAGTTATTTTGTCTTGTGCAAAGTAAAAAGCATCAAGTGAAAAATAAGTAAAAACGACACTTATTGTCCTTAAATGTAGTGAACTGTTTTAAACCCATCCATTGAGATCTAATTATCCGATCAGAAATGCTGACAAAACCCATTGCAGTCAAATACACAAGACTTACAAAGAGTAACAACTCAGCCTTTATTTCAAGTTCAAATCATTTACAAATACAAAGTGCACAGAAAACAAAACAAAATGTTGGACCTGTAACTAGTAAATTTGCCCTAAAGGTCCCCGGGATCGCTGTAGATCATGCGTTCACATAAATAAACACCAAGCACTGATCATTTAAATAGCCAACCTCTTTATAAAAGAGAAAAAGGGTTCAGGAACAGATCTTCACACACCTTTCCTACAACGAGAGAAAGCACTGTCAAGCACACATTATGACATTAGCGGTGAATAAAGAGAAGTGTAGTAGGCTTTTCCTGCAGAGATGGGAGGAAAAGACAGATCAGGCAACATGAAAAGGCACACGACCCGCTTTACCTCCCTAATGGGACTGCTATATTGGTGTATTGGGACAGAGTTGATCATGAAGCGGAGGTGTTGAAATTAAAGCCGCATTAGTGACGTCAGCCAAACAGAAGCACTTTAACCCTCTGGTGCGGTTCAGCATTTGCATTTTTGTAAAGTCCAACTGTCAAAGTAAGTCTATGGGACTTTTCCAAGTTTAAATTAACATTTTTAGGAAAACCGCAGACCGGATCAGTGTGAAGATCTGAGTTTGGTGTAGAGAGCTTGAAGAGTCTAGATAGTAGGAGCATTTAGAAATTTTAGTCCAAGAATAAAAAGCTTAAATAGTACAGAAGATCAAAGTCAACTTTGTCAAACCAAGCTTGTCATGTGACTGAGTGTGGGCCCTCAGACTAGGGCCGGCTCATGTGGAGAGCACAGTCCACTCTCAGAGGGCCCGGCACGGCCAGTGCTGCTCAGGAGTCACTAAAACAGCCAAACCTGAGGAGCACAGACGGCCGCTCCTTACTGTCCCAGCAGAGTAACACTAGCTCAGGCACGGGCTGGCCTGCACAGCTGACTACCGCTGGGTCCACAAACACACACAGAAGACACACACTCACCTCAAAACACACGGCACACACACTCACCTCAGAGATACAGCAGCTCTGGCTTCATCTGGGGTCAACGCCGCATTCAGACACCTAAAATAAACACCAATATACACACAGAGTGTAAAGTAATGAATATACTTTACTCATTACATATTGCTCCAAGAACACATTAATATGCAAATTAGAGACGATGTTGGATGCATTTAATGGGAAAACCCATATATGACCAATTTACCCACATAATGCATGAAGTAAAATTGTATTTTAATACATTATATTGTATCTTTCATAATATAGTTGAGAATCATCTTTGTTTTTAACCAAACTCAATATAAAAAACACAAACTTGATTGGTGAATGAGAAAAAAAAAAAGAGTCTACACGGTTTATTTATTAAACTACCGAGTGCCGGTGTCCACTTACATAGAATAACATGAATAAAATAAATCTTTAAAAATATTTCCATTAGTTTCTAATGCTTTAAACAATGTAATGACGTGAAAAATATACTTAAGTCAAAAGACTTGGAGATTAAACCTTTTTCCCGCTTTAAAGTACTGAGGAAAAACCACGTGCTACGGAATCCCGCGCGCTCCCGCTAGCAGCACACGCATTTTGAAGCGTCATCGACTAAACTGTCCCTCGTCACTTATGTAACCCTACATATTGTACTCAATTCGTTGTTTTAGTCAGATTTACCTTCTTGTAGCAATCTGCCTTCCTCATCTTCATGAGTTCTGTCTCTCTTCCACCTCGACATCGCAGAATGAGGGAACGCACTGAAGAACGCGTCGCCATTTATAGCGCTGCTCCACACCACCACCGAAGAAGAGCGAGCGTGACGTTACGCGGTGACGTCTGATTCGCGAACGAATCGCTCGCTTTAATGAACCGATTCATTCGAATCGATTCGCAAATTCCAAGCTTTTTTAAAAATATATATTTTCGGACACAGATCCGTTTCTAAGCACTCATAGTCTCTGCATCAACACTAGTAATCGTTCAATTACATTTGAACATTTGCAGAATTAATTAACAGTCGACGGTAACTATTTGATGTCTTGCCTGCAGCATACATGGGGGCTATTTGATTTACTAAATCCACCTATATTGTGGGAAATTCCTGCATGTAAAGTGCTGATTGCCACAAAGTTAACTATTAACCTAATGAAATGTCAAACACTGACTCTAGATCAGTAGTATTCACCCTGTCCAGCTGTATTGTTTGGTTAAATGATTGTGTATTAATGATGTTCAGTCTCACGGTATAAACCCATCGCTGCTATTAAAGATTTTTCTTTAAATCAATAGCTAAACAAAATAAACAGAAAACCGTACCTGAGTTCTCTTTCATGCCGTATGCCTAACGCTTATTTAGATCTGCTTCTCTTTCTCCCAAACTTTAAAATTAGACACTTAAATTATTTTATACATTTCTCACGTCTGTGCTTCAAGTATTGTGAGACGGCAGAACATCCTTGTTTTCTTTATTTAACAAAAAGACAAACTTTTTGTCGTATTTTAGGCTGCAAAAAAATAAATAAAAAATAATAATAATAATATTAATAATAATAATAATTGTATTACACACGGTTGAAACCAATTAATGGTAAGCTTCCGTATTATACAATGAATAACCATAATCTAAACTTACATTTTACCGTAAATGTTATGGGGATTTTTTTACAGTGAACTCTTAGGTCGGCCTCTTGTATTGAGCCGTTGATTCAGGGAACAGTGATTATTTAACACACACTCCACTCCAAACGCCGTCTTCATTTCAAAAATACATTTAGTTTATTAAACACAGCCAAGCATTTCTAAATTCAGTTCATATTTCAAGAAATTAAAATCCAAGCCAAAATAACAAAGTGCTCAAAAAACTGTACTCACCCTGCCCCAGATTATTTTTATGCTTTTTTTTTTTTAATTTATGAAAGTTGTAGTTTTCTGACCCATGCTTGAGACGGTCACACCACAGGACAATTCTGAGATTGGGCTCAAAAATGTAAAGAATCAAAAAGACAAAGCAGTTTTTATAACAACAGGTCCATAAGACAAATAAATGTTTAACCATTTACTGCATTTTAAATTATGACAATACTAATTATATTCATTTGTATCACATCACATCAATAACCCATTAATCTGGAAGCAGAATCAGATTTAACTGTGATTTTCTGCTGTAATAATCAGTTTAACTGGTAAGATCCTCAGAGGGGAAGTTGTGCAGCGATTATATAAGAATGGAAAGACAGTCTCAGTGAAGGACGTCCTGAATGTGAGTAAATGTGTGTTAGTTACAGGATCAGAGAATGACACTGTTCCTCTGTCATAGTCCAGCTGAACTCTCACACGCTGAAGCTTCACTTTAACAGGAAAGACAGTGCCGGGTTTATCTGGGGATTTAGAGCAGTATTTGCTGTTCACGTACCCCACAAACCAGACATTAGACTTGAAGAAACCCAGTCCCTTCCTCTGGTTTGATGCTGTGGTTATTCCAAGAGTCCAGCCTGTACTGTCACCGACCTCCACATCCCAGCAGTGTGTTCCTGAGTTAAAGCCCTCAGATCCCAGGACACATGGATACCAGTCAAACCTCTCTGGATTATCAGGAAGTGTTTTATCTTCATTACTGAGCGACACACTGGTCAGATCAGACGAGAGTGTGAGACGAGGATGTGCTGTGTTTGGATCAAGAGTCAACGGAGCTGCAAAGAGAAGAACATCAGATTACAGGATGAAATATGATCAGAAATATAAATATAAAACACATATAAAGACTTTCTATAAATCCTGCTATCATGACAAATATTATTATTATTAATATAAAAGTTTTTGTTATTACCTTAAATATATATTAAATTATTATGGGATCTCCTTCAGTGCTTTCAGAATCTTTTCTTATTTAAATTATTTTGTTTCTATATTTTTCAGATATATTTCTATAGACAGCATATTTATTAATCAAAAATGTATTATTTTATTCATCAAAATAAACAGAAACATGTTCAAACTTTGCTAAAGTGATTGTTTTGAACAGGTATTAAATAAAATATTATTTTAGCTAAAGTATTTGTATTAATACTGTGCCTTTTGCCCCATGTGTGGCCCTCGTCACCTCATACATTTTAAATATTTTTAATAAAATAAACCACTTTTATGATTTATTTTCACACAAAATCTGTTGCTCCATAAATGTTCAATACAAATCTTTGTATTTTTGAAAAATATAATTTTCAATACAGTGCAAAACAGTAGCTTAAGTTTTGCTTCACGGTGAAGATTTATTAGAACCGTAAATGACAGGACAGTATCAATCTCTTTTTTTTAAAGTATTAGTATTCATAAATATCCAAACATTGAAATGAAGAAAAGATTTTTAGTTTTTTTGACAAATTTCTTATGTCATTTCACTTGTCTAGTAAATGTTTCTTGAATTAAGAATATTTCGATATTTGAACTGGAAAAAAATTCAGTGATAATGTTTGCTTATTCACACACTATGGTACAATAGCAGTAAGAGCTACAGTAAGAGCTAATCTCTTCACAACTGGGTTCTCGCTCGCTTTCTGACACTAAGTGAAATTTGTTACATTTATTTCTCAACACAAATACCCCCTTTTTACTTACTAAGCTTTCAAATCAAGTCACTCAGTTTCATTAATGTATTGCTGAATCATCAGGTCATCATTATTATCGCATGTTTCATTGAGCAGGGCTCTTCCTATTAGTTCTTCTGAATGACAATCCTACCTGCCCATTCTGGTGTGTTGGGCTCATGACTGGAGCTTGGTAACGTTACTGGGCCTTGCTCTTCACTATTACCAGCAAAACGGACTAGAGGCGGCTGCTGCTGAAGAGCTAAGAAAAAGTTTGATACATGAACGTGGTTTGCAGACAGCATTGTTTTGCGGGGTTGCATCTTGCACTGCTCCTAACTACCTTAACGGGATAATTACTTACCGGCCTCGTCGTCATCATTTGTTTTTTTGAGTAACAATGTGAACAGCTTAGAACATTTGGCCGCGTCAGTTTCCAGAGCCTTCTTATTTATTTTTTAATTCTGGCCTTTTCACCGCCGTCTTTGCGCTTCCTATTATTTATTAGAAATATGATCAGAAATGTAAATATAAAACACATATAAAGACTTTCTATAAATCCTGCTATCATGACAATGGTCTGTCAGTTTCTGTCAGAATGGATTGAGGCTTCAGGTTTAATATCATATTCAATAAACACTATTGTATCCTAATACATAAGCAGAGACCTTGAGGAACAGACTTCTGTAGTCATTATGAGTTCACTGTATGATCTGATGATCTTCTGAAATACAGTTCAGATTCACTCAGAAACTCGAGTGATTATTAAATATATTTCTATCAGATGTTAATGTTGTGTGTGTTTCTATCTGAAGGATGTTTTGCGCTGGTGTCAGATCTGCTGAGACTCACTGTGTTGGACAGTTTCCAGCATCTTCTTCCAGACTCTGGACCGCAGGTTACCCAGATAACGGGACACATCAATCAAAGCTCCAGAACTCATCCGTGGATCCGGCTGTGAGATCTGGACTCTGGAGGAACATTCAGGAGTCAGAACTGCAGTGAATTTGAGTTCAGATCCACTGAGAGAAGAGATACGAGCAGCTCACTCACCTTTCCATTGAGGCGTTAAAGTTCTGGAAAATATAGAGTTTGAAAACATGTTAATATCTTATCAAACACTCTCATTGTCAGTGAGTCTCAAGTTGTTTTATGCTCAAAGAATGAAGCCAGATTGATTGGTCACCTTTAGAAACGAGACGTCATTGGCTTTCATCATCTCCTCCATGTCTCTGATTGTGTGTGAAAGAGCTGAGATGTGTGTGTTCATCTCCTCCAGCTTCTCCTTCATCCTCTGCTTCTTCTGCTCCTCTTCCTCCCTCAGTGCAGTGATTGTAGCTTCTTCTTCGTCTCTGAGAAACTGATGAAGCTTCTCAAACTCTTCTTTAATCTGACGCTCTGTGTGCTCAGCTTGAGACTGAAATCACATCACATTCACTTCAGTCAGCTCTGTGTGAACACACACTCCTCTAATGTCAATAATAAACTGTGTGTGTGTTGAGTGTTTAACACTTTACACATCCTCACCTCGATGTGTTGGATTGTTTCATCACACTCTCCTTTCATTTCTTCTCCATGTTTGAGCTTGTTTTGTAAGGACGTCAGCGCTGTATTAAATTCCTCCTACAGGTTAAGATTAAAATCTGTGAAACTGATGAAGCTTTAAGAGGTTTAAACATTGTGTGTCTGGATGTTTTTATTGTTATATTAATATTTTAATGATGAATGTCTCAGAAGCATTTGAGCCTGACAATGGCAGGTCATATATCTTTAAAGGTCCTGTTCTTTGCGATCCCATCGTTCAAGCTTTAGTTAGTGTGTAATGTTGCTGTTAGAGCACTGATGAATGGACCTGATGGCGGGACCTTTCCGGGCAAAGTGCGCTAAGCTGCTGTCCAATCACAACACGGGAAGCGCTGGCCCAATCAGAACTCGTTACGTGTTTCTGAAGGAGGGACTTCATAGAACAAGGAAATCATCTGGCCGTTTATAGGACAGAGGAAACAGCGCTGTACAGATAAGTCAATTGTGTGAACAATACTGTGCTTTTTTACACGTGAAACATGAACTCATGTTATATTGCACACTGTAAACATAAAAAAAAACGGGTCCTTTAAAATTATTTAATTGTAAATGATAAACATCAAGAAATCACCAAACAAATGTGTTTTTTTGCAATGGCCAATTCTTAATTATTATCTCCATGCAATTGTAAATGTGTGGTTGTACAAATGCAAATACAGGAACTGAAAGTACACTATATTGCCAAAAGTTTAGGGACGCCTGCCTTTACATGCACATGAACTTTAATGACATCCCATTGTTAAGCCTTAGGGTTTAATATGGAGTTGGCCCACCCTTTGCAGCTCTAACAGCTTCAGCTCTTCTGGGAAGGCTTTCCTCAAGGTTTAGGAGTGTGTTTATGGGGATTTTTGCCCATTCTTCTAGAAGCTCATTTGTGGGGTCAGGCACTGATGTTTGACGAGAAGGCCTGGCTCTCAGTCTCCGCTCTAATTCATCCCGAAGCTGTTCTATCGGGTTGAGCTCAGGACTCTGTGCAGGCCAGTCAAGTTCCTCCACACCAAACTCCTCATCCATGTCTTTATGGACCGACGCTTTGTGCACTGGAGCGCAGTCATGTTGGGACAGGAAGGGGCCGTCCCCAAACTCTTCCCACAAAGTTGGGAACATAAAATTGTCCAAAATGTCTTGATATGCTGAAGCATTGAGAGTTACTTTCACTGAAACTAAGGGGCCAAGCCCAACTCCTGGGGAAAAAAAACCCACACCATAATCCCCCCATCACCAAACTTTACACTTGGCACAATGCAGTCAGGCTGGTCCTGTTCTCCTGGGGACCGCCAAACCCAGACTCGTCCATGGGATTGTCAGACTGAAGCGTGATTGGTCGCTCAGAGAACACGTCTCACTGCTCTAGAGTCCAGTGGCGGCTGCTTTACTCCACTGCATCCCACATTTTGCATTGCTCTTGGTGATGTACGGCTTGGATGAGCTGCTCGGCCATGGAAACCCATTCCATGAAGCTCTCTACGCTGTTCTTGAGCTCATCTGAAGGCCCTGGAGCTGTTGACTCTGCAGAAAGTTGGTGACTTCTGCACACTGTGACCCTCAGCATGCGCTGACCCCGCTCTGGGATTTTACGTGTCCTAACACTTTGTGGCTGAGTTGCTGTTGTTCTCAATCGCTTCCACTTTGTTATAATCCCACTAACAGTTGAGCGTGGAATATTTAGTAGTGAGGAAATGTCAGGAATGGACTTATTGCACAGGTGTCAACCTATCACGGCCCCACGCTTGAGTTCACTGAGCTCCTGAGAGCGACCCATTCTTACACTAATGTGTGTAGAAGCGTCTGCAGGCCTAGAGCTTGATTTCATAACCCATGACATATCTATTTTTTCCAAAAATGTTTTGTACCAATGCTGTTACATTAGTCTGAGTAAAAGTAAATAGGTTACTATTCAATTTACATTCAATTTGAACATCAGAGCCTTCAAAGCTTAGTGGATAATTTTATATCACTAGTAAGTCGTGGAGATTTAGTCTGAGCAAAAGTAAATAGGCTACTATTCTATTGTATACACAAATAGTACTGTGTGTTTATCACTGTATTTAGCATGAAATGAGAGATATTTGTCTTACCTTGTGAGATGAAACCACTTCACTGATGGGTCTGAATGTGTGTTTGGTGTGTTTCTCTGAGTCTCTGCACACTAAACACACAGGCTGTTTGTCCTCCAGACAGAAGAGTTTGAGTTTCTCACTGTGTAAACTGCAGATCTCCTCAGACTCTGATGAACGCCTCTCATTTCTCTCCTTTATCAACGATTCACACAAGTTTTTTAACTCTAGATTAACTGGCGGTTCAGGTTTTGAGGATCTTCTCCTGCAGACGGGACACTCCTGAGTTTCCTTAGTTTTCCAGAACTGTTGTAGACACTCTTTACAAATACTGTGACTACAGGACAGAAAAACAGGAACCTTGAAGATTTCAAGGCAAATAGGACAAGTAGGATCTTCAGCAGATTTTGAATCCATTTCCTCGTCTTGTAAAAGATCCAGTAAAAAGATCTACAATTATCTTTCACTTTCTAAAATTTGGTTTGAAAAGTAAATAACGATTACAATAAAAATCTAATTTAGAAATACACAAAAATCCTAATGCAAATCGTCGTCCTCTGTTCTTCACAACACCGACTCGTTTTAGCTTTCAGTAAAAATGAAAGGTAGAAATAAAAAGATTAGTCACTTCCTGATAATGGTTTTATTAGAGGGTGGAATCTCTGGTGAACTTTTGGACCTTCTGGGGCCGGTTACATAAACCACTAAAACTAAACTAAGTTAGTCATCTTTTCTTTCTTTAATACTGTTCATAACACTAAGTCATTTATATAAAAATGTACACTGGCATAATTTAATACCAAAAATAAAACAAAATTGATACTCTTATAGTATGAGACATTAGCAGTTCATCAAAGGACTGTCTCATCCTCCAGCTGTAGAGCTCATGATCTCCACTAGGGGGCTCTCCTCCAGACTCTTGTGCTGTCTTATCATGGACTACATTACCCATAACCCACTGCCTGGACTAATTATGCTTGATTATATTCAGCTGTGTCATTCCCTTCTTAACTCTGCCTATGATTTCAACATTTCTATTTCACATTTAAAACGCATATTGAGAAAATTATTGATAAATGTAGGAAAGTACTAGCCTAGAAATCTAGACGCACCCTAGCGGCAGCAAATTTAATTTTCCGGCATGTGTCGTCTAGCAACTCTCAATACCTATCTGAGCTGTATTCCTCAGAATCTGGACGGCCCAATCACATCGTGTATAGAGTCGGTGGGCGGGGCCATAATGACGACGGCTGAGTTGCTTTTGCGTGCTTCTAGTAAACACAGAAACTGGCGAACGGCGGCGGTCTGTCGAATCAGCTCTGACCGCGACTCTGGAAGACTTGGAGTTAAGCTTTTCTCTGAGAAAAGAACAAAGAACGGCACTGAAGTCATTCTTAAAAAGGGAAGATGTGTTCGGAGTTTAGCCAACCGGATACGGCGAATGTTTAATCTGTCAGCGAGCTCTGCTTCACCTTCATTGCTCTGGTTGGTTGTAGCGCTATCCTATCACGTGCAGAGGGAGTTTGAAAGACAACCGTTTATCCGCCCCTCGGATTGAGCTGTCAATGGTGACAAACTCCCTCTGCACGCGATAGGATAGCGCTACACCAACCAGAGCAACGAAGGTGAAGCAGAGCTCGCTGACTGATAAACATTCGCCGTATCCGGTCGGTATCATGTATAGAGTCGGCTCTTTGTTCTTTTCTCAGAGAAAAGCTTAACTCCAAGTCTTCCAGAGTCGCGGTCAAAGCTGATTCGACAGACCGCCGCCGTTCGCCGGTTTCTGTGTTTACTAGAAGCACTCAAACGCAACTCGGCCGTCGTCATTATGGCCCCGCCCACTGACTCTATACACGATGTGATTGGGCCGTCCAGATTTTGAGGAACACAGCTCAGAATGGTATTGAGAGTTCCTAGACGACACTTGCGGGCAAATTAAATTTACTGCCGCTAGGGTGCGTCTAGATTTCTAGGCTAGCAGTAGTTAAGCCTCTTCTGAAAAAGAGAAACCTGGATATCTCAAAAGTTGTTTTCAATCAACTGAACAAATTCTTAAGCTCAAACGGATACTTTTTTAAAAAATTCAATCTGGTTTCTGACCGCATCACAGTATAGAGACAGCGCTCATAAAGATTATAAATGATATTCGCTTAAATACTGATACAGGCAAAACATCAATTCTGGTACAACTGGACCTCAGTGCTGCATTCGACACTGTTGACCACAACATACTTCAAGACAGGCTGGAAAACTGGGTTGGGCTTTCTGGGATGGTCCTCAAATGGTTCAGGTCATACTTTAGAAGGGAGTAGGGATGTGCGGTATACCGGTACTGGAAAAATACCGGTATATATTTTATTTAAAACGGTACGATATCATGATTTTGCACATTTCGGTATATGCTGCTGTTCACCGCTAGATGGCAGCGCTCTACCCAAACTGACCCGAAACAACCGGCAAATGTGATGACAACAGACGAACAACATGGATAAAGCATTCGAATCTCACTCAAGATGCCCAAAACGAATTAATAAAGAGAGTAGAAGTGAAATTTGTAATGACTTTGCTTATAAAACTGATGAAGAGCCATCAAACCTAGCCAAGCATCTGTCACTATCCTGACTTTAAGACTTCTAAAGAGATCGACAGGTCAGTGATCATTCAAACCATCTCATTTAGACATCTATTTTCTTTTAACACTGATCAACACACACACACACACACACACACACACACACACACACACACACACACAGCCTAACATAAGATCGAATATCACAATCTCCAGCTTTCGTTTCAACCAATGACATTTAGATCTCATTATATTTGCATGCGTACTATTGCACAGACACAACCGACTGTGTTTATGTGAATACTCACTAAAGACGGACATTTGTACATAATTCTGTGTATTTGACTGTTTAAGGAAACTTAATGTATATTGTGCAAGCTTTAAGTTACAGGCGTGTGTGTGTGTGTGTGTGTGTGTGTGTGTGTCGTTGTTATGAGCTCATAACTCCTGGAACTGTTATTGCAAAATGCTATAAAATCGCTTAAATGATTTCCGTTCTCCGAGACGAGTGTGAAATGTTGAATCGGATTATGCAGATTGCTTTAGTGTAGTGCGACGTCTTTTGAAACCAAAAGCAATTTGCTCATTTTGAGAGATATTTTCCTGAAATTATTTCTCGCAAGAAAGTTTTCAAATGACTGATTTGATGTGATAAGCATTGCTGATTAATTTACTAATAAACATTTGTGGTAATTTCCCACTTTATAAACTCAAAACATGCTTAATTGTTCTCATTCGCGTGCAATACCCGCGCTAATATCACACCGTGTGGTATCAATTTAATATCGGTACTTCGGTATTAGATTGTGGTACAGTACCGAAGCCAAAATTGTGGTATCGAGCCATCCCTAGAAGGGAGAGGTTATTATGTGAGTATAGGAGACCATAAGTCTGAGTGGACATCCATGACATGCGGAGTCCCACAAGGGTCAATTCTAGCCCCACTCCTGTTTAACCTGTATATGCTGCCAGTGAGCCAAATAATGAAAAATAACAATATTGCTTACCACAGCTATGCTGACGACACCCAGCTCTACTTAGCACTGTCACCTAATGACTACAGCCCCATTGACTCCCTGTGCAAATGCATTGATGAAGTTAACAACTGGATGTGCCAAAACTATCTTCAGTTAAACAAAGACAAAACTGAAATCACTACATTTGGAAACAAAGATGAAATTCTCAAGGTGAACGCATATCTTGAGGATAAAGGCCTGATAACAAAAAAAAAAAAATCACAAACACAAAGCTGTTCATAACGTTATCATTTGCATTTCGCACAGTAACGTTATAAAATCCCATTGATTTGTTCAATGTTAGTTCTAACTTACTCATAGTATTGTAGCTGCCATTGCACCTTCGTCTTTGCTCTGAAAAGAGTTAAAAGCATGGCAACAATGTGTTAGTGTGAGTTACAAATGAGAAAACGTCATGAGGAACAAATAACAGTTTAAAATGTTATCTAACGTTAGCAAAACAGGATCTCAAATACTCCGAGTCACTTTGTTCACCCCGGAGCTTCAGCTGCTTTAGTCAAATCAACTAGCATCACATATGATAGAGAAAACTCGAATTAAATTAACAATACATTTAAAACGGTTGTAATATAAGGAATGCGTGAGTTTGCGTTACCTTTTGCTTTAACGTAGTTAACGTTACTGTGGCGTGAGAAGTGGAAAGATGGCCAGCGGTCTCAAAAGCCAGCGTTTATCTGTCCGACTGTGAGAAAGCATAAACATATATTTTTTAATTCCCCGGTGACAAACTGTGGTGTAAAACAGCATATTTAACTCCAAATGTTTACATTACCGTTGATAACACTGATGCAATAGCGCGCTTGCTCCTAATGTTAGATTGTTTGCTGGCTAACTTTACACACAACATTACTGAGCTGGTTAATCTTCGGATAAACATAAAAGAGGTACGAGAATAACACGGAACACGTTCAAACATGCCAGAAATATGAATAAATAAGTTTGAAACGCTTACCTGTTGTTTTTCTTGATTGTAGCGCGAGCCGTCCGGCTGAGACTGGACTGAAGGAGGGGAAATGGCGCGGTTTTGTTGCCTCGGAAACTCACTGCGATGATACTTTGACATGAGTAAATGTAATGACTTTAAAAGAGATTAGTGTAAGACTGTAGGCTTAATATGAAGTAGATTAATGTATATACTATTGTTTATTTATTTATTTTATCAGCTTTTAGTTATTTAATTAGCCATAGATGTAATATACTAGATTAAATAAATATCTGTAACTTAGATTGAGGTTTGCTTACAATAATAAGTTTTTGAGTCAACATCACACATATTTGTTAAGTTGAATTAACTTTTTTGGTAACATTAATTAAAATGAACTTTCATTTAGTGAATTTCACTGTTAGGTTTTACAGTGTCTTTCATCACCAGTAGGCTGGACTATTGTAATGGCCTTCTCACCGGCCTTCCCCAAAAAGACCATTAGACAGCTGCAGCTCTTACAGAACGCTGCTGCCAGGATTCTGAGCAGAAGCAGAAAATATGACCATATCACACCAGTCCTCAGGTCTTTACACTGGCTTCCAGTTACATCTAGGATTGATTTTAAAGTACTATTACTTGTTTATAAGTCACTCAATGACCTAGGACCTCAATACATCGCAGACATGCTGATTAAATACAAACCCAACAGATCACTCAGATCAGCAGGATCAAGTCAGTTAGAAATACCAAGAGTTCACTCAAAGCTAGGAGAGTCTGCCTTTAGCTATTATGCCAGCCGCAGCTGAACCAGCTTCCCGAACAGATCAGATGTGCTCCATCAGTCGCCACATTCAAATCCAGACTCGAAACACATCTGTTCAGCTGTGCATTTACTGTATGAGCTCTGAGCCACTGTACGTCCGACTGATTGCACCTTATCTTATCTATGCATCATCTTTTTATGCTTTTATAACTGCATTAGTTAACCTTTGTTCTTAACTTTGGTTATTGTTATTTTAGCTGTATTTCATCATTGTATTCTTTTTAATTCTCTTTACAACTCTATTTATATTTCTTATGCATCTCAATTATTATTTTTGGTTAGGGCTGTCTGATTGGAAGAGATTGGGAAAGGAGAGCAGTGTGCTTCGCTTCATTCTGCTTGTGGTAGCAGACAGTGAAGCGGACTCAAGAAAGGGGAGGCCCTGCGGGGCAAAGGTCACGACCCCTACAGAAGCCCATCTTGGACCGACTTGTAAGGTCAAGAAAACATTGCAAACCTGCTCCATCTCAGATAGGGGTATCCGAATTAGAATCAGGCAGATAGGGATCTATTTCTCACCAATTTAATTCTTACAAATGATATTCTGATATTCAAATGATATAATTAATTTCTATGTAAAGCACTTTGATTTGCCATTGTGTATGAAATATGCTATACAAATAAAATTGCCTTGCCTTACCTATGACCTTAAAAGTGATCAACATCCAAAAAAACTGAAAGAAACATGAACCAGAAAACCTGACAGCTAACCAAGCAGAACTTTAGAGAATATCTGAGGATCTTCAAGCCTCAGCCTTTGGTTTGGAGCAGATCATGAGGGAGAGCGGTCAGATCTATGAATCCTGTTCATCTGTGGAGAAGAACAAGAAAGGCCTGCAGGTTCACTTCTCTCCCGAGTCTTGCAGCTGAGATGATGAGCTCTGGATTTCCACTGGAGCTGATGGATGGAGATGCTGCTCATGTTCCTGTGATCTGGATCTCTGCTGTTCTAGATCAACTCATCCAGAAACTGGGAGACCAGAGAGTGTTTGTGCTGTCAGTTTTAGGGATTCAGAGCTCTGGGAAATCCAAATCAATGCCATGCCTGGACTCCAGTTTGCCGTCAGTGTCGAAAGGTGCAGCAGAGGAGCTTTCATGAAGCTAGTCAGACGAGATGAACACTAGAGATAAAGTTTGACTAGATTCTGGTTGTCTTCATGCTCTAGATCTGGCTGGAAGATCAACAAGAGATCATGACAATGAATTGGCCATATTTGTTGTCGGTCTTGGAAATATGACCCTGATCGACATCTTTGGAGAAAACCCATCTGAGATGCAGGTGTAACCAATAGCGCTAGTATGCGCCGTAGCTACTCTTTTCTCTATCCGTGTCAGGATACACAGTAATGGACCAGAATACTAGGTTCGCTACAGAGGGCAAGAAATACGGTAAATCACATCAATACAGAAACCAGACAGACCAGGAAAATGACTTTAGCCAAATGATTTTCTTTACTTGCAGGAAATTGAATAAATGTAGATGACAGGAAAAAAAACAGTAAAACAAGACGATTCTAACCACCAAATAAATGGTGTCTTTCCCTTTAAGAAATGTATGTTTGAGCTCCTTTGTGGTTATTTTATCTAATTATGTTTTTGTTGACTTTGTTATTGAAATGGTCTTTTTAATAGTAATAATATTAATATTGATTTATTTAAATTATCGGGGCTTAGTTTATTTAAATTCTATGTAAGTTTGATGTCTCTTACTAACTTCTATTTTGGAGCTTTGTTTCCTATTACTAGGGCCCTATAATTTCCACGATCACGGAATCGCGGAATTGGCATATTAACGCGGAATTGGCATATTAACGAGGAATCTGCATTTAAACGCGGAATCTGGTGTTAACGCAGATTTCCCCGGAATTTTACATATTTGTAATGAAATTCTGTGTCGTGTGGGTGGCGAACGTATCTGAGGAAAGCAAATCTTCGCGACACAACCCCTCCCGTCATGTCAGCTCGCCCCTCAAAACAATGAAAGTATGGCGAAGTTGGTCTCCACGGCTCTGCTTTCAGCAGGGAAAAAGTTAAGAAACTCGACGCTGACGGCGGTTTCACACTGCACGTGCAGGCGGCGCAGAACAGAAGTTTTGCGTATGGAGAGCGGGAGCCGCGCGCTCGTTGTGCTCAGGCAGCATTGGTCGTGTGCGCAGCTGAACCGCGGCTCGTGTATTGCACAGACAGACAAATATTGTCCATTCTGTCAGATTTTCCGGTGTTCTGCTCGACCCCTGTCATCTCGTGCTTTGATTTATAATGGGCACATTAGGCAGCAATGCATATCTGCTGCAAATGCGACCGTTTTCCCCTCTGTTATAATTTAAAGGGGCCTTTAAAGTTGGGGAACTTCTGGCAGTGTATTTTTATTTTTCACAGCTCTGGATATCATAATTGTGATTGTTAAACACAGAACATTTCACTACATGATTTCATGGTGAAATGTTATTTTTTCATGTTAGTTTTCAGATTTAAATGTGTTATTAATAGTAGCCTACTGTCTGTAAAAGATGATTCTTATGAATTTTTTTTTTAGTTCTTTTTTAATTTTTTTTACTTGAAAGAAAAAGCTAATGGAGCACTTTCATTTTAACTTATATAAACTACTATAATGTATTTTACCAGAAAGTTTAAAGCTATTAACCATTAATATTTGAAGTACTTGAAGTGCAGTGTTATGTTGCATCATATTTGTCCTAAAAAGTAAATGTGATGTTTGTTACCTCAAAAATGTAAGGTCATTCCTATTTTTTGTTTTATGTTCTATTATATTAACATTAAAAGCGCACTCTTTTTTCACCAAAATAACAGTAAATGGTAAAAAAAAAAACCTGAATTGCCAAAGATTTTAACGGAAAAAAAGTAATCTGTAAAAATTAAAACGGAAAAAACTGAATTTGCAAAAAATAAAACGGATTTTATAGGGCCCTATATTACCTTGGCCGAGTTAGAACCCTTAACTCACACAGGAAAATACAATTGCAATAAACAGATTGCTTTGAGAGAAAAAATGACAGTTTAAAGGGGTACTTCAGCGCTGGGAAGATGAATCTGTATTTAAACTGGGTCATCAATGCAGTAGAAATGTGAAATTATTTTTGAATTTGGTGTCTTCTAGACTGAGAAATGACAGAAAATGTATTTTTGTCCCATGGGGATGAAAGACTACAATTCCCAGAATGCTTTGCTGCTCTGTGAGGCCATTCCCAACACCAACAACTTCATTACTGTGACTGAGTTGAAGACACTACAATTAAAAACTGAACGTGTCTGTTCAATATAATGAGTGAGTCACCGCGCGAGTATCACAGCACTGAGCACTGACTGCAGGAGTGATGAGAGCTGAGGTAATCGCGACTACACTCGCGGCATACATTCACAACGCGAGTTCAGTCTGGCGCGTTTCAGTTCATGCCTTTGCAAGCTTAACTTTCATAGAAATGAATTTGAGAAGTTAAAAGACTTACATTGCTCACCATAGCTCCGTTTAAATGATCCTGTCTGCAAGCTGAGCTCTCCCTGCCAGCTGAGTGTAATCTCCCATCCCCCATGCGGGAGTTCAAAACATGCGGAAATGGCTCCCTCTGCTGGCTGTAGTCTTTAGCCTCTGGGCAAACATTCCTCCTATGATGCAAAAATCGTCAATTTGCATCATAGGAGGAATTTTTCCAGAAATAAAATGCATAAATCTCTCGTCTCAGGGAGATATGAGGGGGGAAAGCACAATAATTTGAATATTCTCCAGGGTTTCTACTGATACAAAGCCATATGCTAATCGCTGAAGTAACCCTTTAACTGAAAATAAAACTTGACAGTAATTCACTGCAGATTAACAGATCAGTTCAGTGCAATGTTGAGGCGATTGATGAGAAATACCGTAACAGCAGAGAAGGCACAGATCACTTGAGGAACCGCAGCAGTTCTTCTGACCTCTTTCAGGGTTGTAAGGTGAGCGGCTCTCCGTCTCAGGATCACATCTCATTACAGACTCTCAAAAAAACCTGACCTGTTTATACAAACAGTGCCATGAACATCATAGGCAACTAATACGACATTTAAACTCAGCACATCTTCCATACATCAACTCAATTGGGTATAAAATACTCAATACCTAGCAAATCATTTACATCAATGATAATATTCTGCTGATTTGCATTTTTAGCTCTTCAGAACCAGTTACAATACATTACACATACCATCCGAACAATAAATGCATATAAACTCACTTGAAACACTTCAAAGGGTTATTGTAACTCATTAGCACTTCATTTTAGAGAATCAAACACTATATTATTTTTGAAACTCACCAAATCCAGAGAAATATTCCAAAATGTCAGACTGTATAGGCCTCACAATCGGCTATCATCCACTCGAATAATCATCAATCATCACGCTAAAATGACCCAAATAACATTTATATGAGTGTAACAGCATCACATAACATATTATTTATGCATATTAAACAAGGATGATTTATATATTTGCCTTTTTGTCTGCTCCAATTTCACCCGCGATCTGCGAAGCGCGTGCTCTGTCTGATTATTTCGTCTCGTCTCAGTGACGTCATGCGCAGCGCCCTTCCTTAAAGGAGCGATACGCTTCAATTATCAAAATATTTTTTGATCATTATAATTATTAAGTAGCACAGCAGAACAACTTTAGTGACATATTCATTCAGTATTTTGAATAGAAATATAGTTATTATAATTTATATATAATTATCTTTTTTTTTGAACTTCTCAATTTTGACCTGTGTTGCACAGGACATTCTTCAGATCGTTTTACAGGTTTTCCTGTGGATGAAGAGGGTCAGACTGAATCCCAGCTGTGTGTATTTGTGCATCAGAACGTCTCAGACGTCACAGCTGTAGAGAAAAACACGGAGGGAAGGAGACAACTGCAGAAGACGCTGGATAAGATGACAAAACTCACTGCTATAGAGGAAGTCTATGATGTCTGAAGTCTGTGACGCCATTAGATTTGATGCTCATGATGATGTGAAGTATTCTGCTCATCTTTGGGGGGGAAATCCACCAATGGCACCACCAAACCCAAACTACTGTGAGAATATTCAAGAACTAAAGAAATCTATTGTTTCTCAAACCTCGAAATCTGGACACACTTACAAAATAAAACTTATTTGAGATCTCTGGGAAGGTTGTGCATAGGCAGTGTTAATTTAACATGGGCGTTTTTCTGTTTACTATTACATAAATCTTACCTGTTACATTTATGTAAAACTGACATATATGAATCACATTCAGTTTATCAATTACGTAAATCTTACCTGTTACATTTATTTATGACTTACATATATGAATCACATTAATTCTTATCATTTATTAATCACTTATTCTTAGGGATGGGCGTATCGATATGAAGTATCGATATATCGATACTGGTGTGAGCATCGAAAGTATCGATACTCAAATAAAAATATCGATACTAAGGCGTTTTTTTTTGTTTTTTTTTTTTACCAGTAATTTTGTTTATTTAAAAAGATTATTTAATGCATACAATACAAATAAACTATGTTAATTGTGTAGTATAGGACTATTTTCCTGCTCATCTTAACCATCTGAATGCATGCAGACGCTGCAAGACAGAACCAATTGATCACAGAGAGAGCGTTCGTTCACTGATGACACTATTCAAACAGAACTGCGTTTCCCAAAACTATCATAAGAAACCATAGATGATTTTGAACACACAGCCCAGAATAATGCTCATCAACAGACAGAGCCTGCATAGTGCAATCACACTCTTTAAATGTAATGTTAAAAGTTGAAATTGATCATGTTCTATGCTGTAACCAATGCTAATATAAATCACTATCAGAATAAAAAGGTTGCATCTTATGGGTGCAATGTTCAGTCACTGGCAGTCCCTTGTGAAAATGAACCATGTTTTTTTTTTTTTACTACAGCAGCCGTAGTTCAAATAGGCTAGTATTTGTAGGTTTCCATGGTTAATTTCACTACTACTAAACATTTTATCCATGTGTTAAAAAATTAGGATCTAATAAGTTTCAATTAAGGCATATTGAATGTTAAAATACCTTTCAAATATGTTAAGTGGGTATTTTTACTCTTAGTCATTTAAATAATTTAAAATATTTAATAATTAAAAAAAAATAAGTTTAAAATTATCGTATCGGTATCGATATCGGTGATACTGGCCTTGAAAGTATCGGTATCGTATCGAAAACAAAATAAGTGGTATCGCCCATCCCTACTTATTCTCTGATTCTCTCAAACTAAAAACAGCTTTACCAATATATGAACGAGGGATGAACTGTTTTACTTTAAAATATACTCAGCTGCATCAATAAACAGTTTCTCTCAAACCCGTTTGTTTATTAAGTTTTTATTGTTTACATGCAAAAATGACATATGCCATGTCCCACTGGTCAATGACTTGATTCCTCAGAGATTTCCATTTACACCATATATGAATAACACATATTTGAGCAGAGCTCATCACTATATCAGTACAAACAGTGATCAAACAAACAAAATCAAACAATAACCCATAAATGATATAAATCACAGAAAGTCTTATCAGGGGAAAGAATGCTTGTGATAAAGTCCAGACACATAATGTAGGATCTGTCCCATATGCCCTGGCACATCCGTCTCTTCTTCAATGAGCACCTCCACATTATTCCCGGAGCATGAGCAGATGAATAAGCAAAGGAAGATCATAAACAAAAATCCTTCTACAAAAGAAAATACAGACATTCAGAAAAACCCCACTCATAAACAGTTCTGTGCATGACAACCTCGAGGTCTAATAACCATTGCCTCAGAACTACATTTCACGCACACAATCAACTATCAGAGTCAAAGCAGTTTAGAGTAACTATTAGTGGTTACAATCAAACATTACACACACCTGAGTTTCTCCACAAGGATTGTGTCTCAGGGCAGAGTAGGAGAGCTTCTCAATACTCAAACTGATGCTTCCTCAGTCCCTCGCTCCTCATTCAGAAACATTAGTTCATATCAAATGTGTGTTAGTAAAACATGTCAAACTCAAAAACTGGAATAAACTCAAAGCTATTCATCTAAACAAGTCAATGTTCCAAGATTTAGTTTGAGCGAGTCCCAAACTTTCCCATTAAATGTCAGTAAAGCTCCTCTGATCTGTGATATACAGGACAGTAGAAAGTTTCTTTATCAAATATTATGCACACACACAATTGTTTTAAAAAGACACACAAGGGTTAAATTGACTCTAATGTTATATGTAAGAGTGAGCGATGAACGAGACATAACGGAGGCGATTATAGTGTTGTTACTGAAGCAGTTGACATGGGCAGTAAAATGCTTTCTTTTCTTTTACATATTTATGTTGTGTGAGTCTGATGTATGAGGAAATATAAGGGGTCACTAACTTTATCAATTCTTTCACTGTTTCTTTAACATTTTACTGAACTGTAAATGTGTCCTGTGGTGTGACAGCAAAAATACATATTAATGTATAATAATAAACAAATAATGTATTCAATGTAATTATTGCATTTAAGAACTGAGAATGTTCGAAACAAGAATTAAAAGAATAAAAATAAAAAACAAATCTTCTTTAATGATTTAAATGCTTTTTTTGTGATTGATAACCTGATCTCAAATGATCTTGATAACCTGTCATTAGCAGTTAGCAAGACACATTTGTATAGTTTCCCATGATTATGTAGTTTAACGCACATTTTCAATGTAAAATATAATTTGGGGTGTCAAACCAAAGGACAATAAAACGTTTAAACAATTCTGAGAGAAAAACGAACCATGTGCTCATGCCATGGGCTTCAGTCACATGACCTTCACTGAGGTCCTTCAACTAATTAAAGTTGTCCGTGGAATTGCCCGATTTAATATCAGGATATGGTGTCACACCAGAGGACATGGTTTCTCAAGATCAAGATCAAGATCCTACGCTTTTAGAAAAAAAATATTGCCATTTACTAAAATAGACACTTTATTATTCCTGAGATATTTATGAACATTTTTATGCTTTTCTTTTTAATTTATGAAAGTTGTGGTTTACTGACCCATGCTTGAGACGGTCACACCACAGGACAATTCTGAGATTGGGCTCAAAAATGTAAAGAATCAAAAGACAAAGCAGTTTTTATAACAACAGGTCCATGTAAGAAAAGAAATGTTTAACCATTCACTGCATTTTAAATTATGACATTACTAATTGTATTCATTTGTATCATATCACATCAATAACCCATTGATCTGGAAGCAGAATCAGATTTAACTGTGATTTTCTGCTGTAATAATCAGTTTAACTGGTAAGATCCTCAGAGGAGTTGTGCAGCGATTACGTAAGAATGGAAAGACAGTCTCAGTGAAGGACGTCCTGAATGTGAGTAAATGTGTGTTAGTTACAGGATCAGAGAATGACACTGTTCCTCTGTCATAGTCCAGCTGAACTCTCACACGCTGAAGCTTCACTTTAACAGGAAAGACAGTGAAGGGTTGATCTGGGGATTGAGAGCCGTATTTGCCGTTCCCATACATCACACGCCAGACATTAGACTTGAAGAAATCCTTTCCCTTCCTTTGGTTTGATGCTGTGGTTATTCCAAGACTCCAGACTGTATTGTCACCGACCTCCACATCCCAGCAGTGTGTTCCTGAGTTAAAGCCCTCAGATCCCAGGACACACAGACACGAGTCAAACCTCTCTGGATTATCAGGAAGTGTTTTATCTCCATCACTGAACGACACACTGGTCAGATCAGACGAGAGTGTGAGACGAGGATCTGCTGTGTTTGGATCTAGAGTCAACGGAGCTGCAAAGAGAAGAACATCAGATTACAGGATGAAATATGATCAGAAATGTAAATATTAAACACATTTAAAGACTTTCTATAAATCCTGCTATCATGACAATGGTCTGTCAGTTTCTGTCAGAATGGATTGAGGCTTCAGGTTTAATATCATATTCAATAAACACTATTGTATCCTAATACATAAGCAGAGACCATGAGGAACAGACTTCTGTAGTCATTATGAGTTCACTGTATGATCTGATGATCTTCTGAAATACAGTTCAGATTCACTCAGAAACTCGAGTGATTATTAAATATATTTCTATCAGATGTTAATGTTGTGTGTGTTTCTATCTGAAGGATGGTTTGTGCTGGTGTCAGATCTGCTGAGATTCACTGTGTTGGACAGTTTCCAGCATCTTCTTCCAGACTCGGGACCGCAGGTTACCCAGATAACGGGACACATCAATCAAAGCTCCAGAACTCATCCGTGGAGCCGGCTGTGGGATCTGAACTCTGGAAGAACATTCAGGAGTCAGAACTGCAGTGAATTTGAGTTCAGATCCACTGAGAGAAGAGATACGAGCAGCTCACTCACCTTTCCATTGAGGCGTTAAAGTTCTGGAAAATATAGAGTTTGAAAACATGTTAATATCTTATCAAACACTCTCATTGTCAGTGAGTCTCAAGTTGTTTTATGCTCAAAGAATGAAGCCAGATTGATTGGTCACCTTTACAAACGAGACGTCGTTGGCTTTCATCATCTCCTCCATGTCTCTGATTGTGTGTGAAAGAGCTGAGATGTGTGTGTTCATCTCCTCCAGCTTCTCCTTCATCCTCTGCTTCTTCTGCTCCTCTTCCTCCCTCAGTGCAGTGATTGTAGCTTCTTCTTCGTCTCTGAGAAACTGATGAAGCTTCTCAAACTCTTCTTTAATCTGACGCTCTGTGTGCTCAGCTCGAGACTGAAATCACATCACATTCACTTCAGTCAGCTCTGTGTGAACACACACTCCACTAATGTCAATAATAAACTGTGTGTGTGAATGTTGAGTGTTTAACTCTTTACACATCCTCACCTCGATGTGTTGGATTGTTTTATCACACTCTCCTTTCATTTCTTCTCCATGTTTGAGCTTGTTTTGTAAGGAGGTCAGCGCTGTATTAAATTCCTCCTACAGGTTAAGATGAAAATCTGTGAAACTGATGAAGCTTTAAGAGGTTTAAACATTGTGTATTTTTATTGTTATATTAATATTTTTATGATGAATGTGTTAATCTCAGAAGCATTTGGGCCTGACAATGGCAGGTCATATATCTTTAAAGGTCCTGTTCTTTGCGATCCCATTGTTCAAGCTTTAGTTAGTGTGTAATGTTGCTGTTAGAGCATAAATAATACCTGTAAAATTATAAAGCTCAAAGTTCAATGCCAAGCGAGATATTTTATTTAACAGAAGTTCCCTTTCGAGGCCTAGCGAGCGGCCGGTTTGGACTACACCGCTGCACTTCCTGCTGTAATGACGTCACTAGAACGTTTGTGGACTAAAGCTCCGCCCACAAGAACACGCAAAATAGGGGGGCGTGGTCTCGTTGCTCTCCCACGTGGAGAAGAGCGCGCATTCAGCGCTTGCATCGCCCCGTTATGGTAAGAGGCGGGACCTTTCCGGGCAAAGTGCGCTAAGCTGCTGTCCAATCACAAAACGGGAAGCGCTGGCCCAATCAGAACTTGTTACGTGTTTCTGAAGGAGGGACTTCCTAGAACAAGGAAATCATCAGGCCGTTTTAGGACAGAGGAAACAGCGCTGTACAGATAAGTCAATTGTGTGAAAAATACAGTTTTTTTACACGCAAAACTTGAACTCATGTTATATTGCACACTGTAAACATAATCAAAGCTTTACAAACACATGAAAAACGGCTCGGGTTATGTATATAACCCTTGTTCCCTGAGAGGGAACGAGCACTGCATTGAAACGACGTTTTGGGGATGCTCCCTAAGCATCAGCGAATCTGAAGTCTGAATAAACACTAGTCCAATCCAATTGGTTGTGCGTGATGACGTCATCGTGACGGCATACCCGGAAGTATAAAAGGGCAGCCGGCGCGTAATGGCGGCAGCTATTGCTCTGAAGCATGCGCTCCAGGCGTGCCGAAGTGTGGCGGTACGACGCAGTGCTCGTTCCCTCTCAGGGAACAAGGGTTATATACATAACCCAAGCCGTTCCCTTATCGAGGGAACTTCACACTGCGTCGAAACGACGTTTTGGGGAACGAATACCCACTAGGCCACACCGAGGGTAGCGCCTGTCCTAGTGTGAAGCCGGAGACCGGGCACAACTAGGGTTGGAGCACCCTCGCGCCAGGCGTCGCAGGGAGATCCAGGCTGTAAAACCTGATAAAGGTGTGTGGGGTAGCCCACCCGGCCGCCTCGCAGATATCCTGCAAGGGGACCCCAGAAAGGAGGGCCACCGAAGAGGCCATACCTCTGGTGGAATGTGCCCTCACGGCTATAGGTGAAGGCAAACTGCGCACCTGATAAGCCATGGTTATCGCCTGGACAATCCAGTTACTGATTGTCTGAGTAGACGCAGGCAACCCTTTCTTGGGTGAGCCGAAACACACCAAAAGTGCCCTGACCGGGCAGAGTAGGTGAAGTCTCCCTTCTTCCGCCGTCGCGTGAGGCGGAGGATGAAATGCCTGCAGAACCAAAGACCTGACCACCCTGATGGGACCTTAGGCACGTAGCCTGGCCTAGGGTGTAAGATGGCCTTCACTCCACCCGGGGCAAACTCCAGGCAAGTCGGCGTTACCGCCAAGGCCTGGAGATCTCCCACTCTCCTCAGAGAGGTGATGGCGAGGAGAAAAGCCACCTTGAGGGTCAGGTTCTTCGGTTCTGCTGACTCCAATGGCTCGAAGGGGGCCTCAGCCAGCCCCTCGAGAACCACTGCCAGATCCCAGGTTGGAACTCTGGACTGAGCCGCAGGCCTCATCCTCCGCGCCCCACGGAGGAACTGTACAACCAACTGGTGCCTACTCAGAGGCCCTTCACCCAGAGGAGTGTGGAAAGCCGCAATGGCAGCCACGTACACCTTGAGTGTGGACGGGGTTAGACCCGCAGAGAAGCGATCTTGGAGGAACTCCAGCACTGAAGCCACTGGGCAGTTAACTGGGTCCACCTCACGCCCCCTGCACCAAGTGGAAAACACATTCCACTTGAGGCTGTACAGTCTCCTTGCAGACGGAGCCCTGGAACTGAGTAAGGTCTCTACCACCTCTGCCGACAGGCCAGCCTCTAGGTACCTGGCCCCCTCAGGGGCCAGACCCAAAGGTTCCAAATCTCTGGCCGGGGGTGGAATATTGTACCCGCCGCCTGAGACAGGAGATCCCTCCTCAGAGGAATCTGCCATGGATGACCTGCTAGCAGGGCTATGATATCTGAGAACCAAACTCGAGTCGGCCAGCGGGGTGCTACCAGAAGTAGACTGATCCCCTGCCGACGGACCCTCTCCAGGACTCCCGGGAGCAGAGCGATCGGGGGAAATGCGTACAGATGCCGCCTCGGCCACGTCTGCACCATGGCATCCAACCCCAGCGGGGCTGGATGCGTGAGGGAGAACCACAGTGGACAGTGGGACGTCTCTCGAGACGCAAACAGATCCACCTCCACTGGGCCGAACCTCTTGCACATGGCCTCCACCACCTCGGGGTGGAGTCGCCACTCCCCGGGCCTCAGCCCCTGCCTCGACAGGATGTCTGCTCCCTGATTTTGAACCCCCGGGACGTACATTGCCCTGATGGACAACAGTTTCCCCTGGGACCACAGGAGGATTAGATGCGCCAGTCTGCACCGAGGGCGCGACCTTAACCCTCCCTGACGATTGAGGTACGCTACGACAGCCATATTGTCTGTCCGCACCAGGACATGTCGGCCGCAGAGGTCCGGGAAAAAGCTCCTGAGAGCTTTGTAGACCGCCATCATCTCCAGGCAATTTATGTGCCAGGAGGAATGACGGCCCTCCCACGGGCCCCTCGCAAAGCGGCCGTCCATGACCGCGCCCCAACCAGTGAGGGAGGCGTCTGTTGAAACGGATTCCCGGCAACAGGACGCTCCCAACACTGGCCCCTGGGACAGAAACCAAGGTTTCTTCCATATGACTAGGGAACGAAGGCATCTGCGCGTTACCCTGATCATACGAAAGGGATTCCCTCTGGGGGAAAACCCCTTGGTTTTCAGCCACCACTGGAGGGGTCTCATGTGTAGCAGGCCGAACGGTATCACGTTGGACGCTGCTGCCATGTGCCCCAGCACTCTCTGAAAGTGCTTCACAGTGATGCTGTGGCCTAGCCTTATTCCTGAGACCATCGCCAGTATGGTCTCGACTCGCGCGGGAGACAATTGTGCCCGCATCGTTGTCGAGTCCCATACAACCCCTAGGAACGTAGTCCTCTGGGACGACGTCAACACACTCTTCTTCGTGTTGAGTCTCAGCCCTAAGCACTTTATGTGGGCCAGAACGACATCTCGATGCCGAACCGCCATCTCGTACGACTGGGCCAGTATGAGCCAGTCATCGATATAATTCAGTACAAGGATGCCCTGAAGCCTCATTGGAGCCAGAGCTGCATCCATGCAATTTGTGAATGTGCGTGGGGAGAGGGCTATTCCGAAGGGAAGCACTCGATATTGGTACGCCTCACCCCCGAAAGCGGACCTCAGGCCTCCTGTGGGCAGGAAGGATGGCGATATGGAATATGCGTCTTTAGATACATTGTGACGAACCAGTCCTCGAACTGGATCTGACTCACGATGGGATAGGGAGCATCTTGAACCTGAATCTCCTCAGAGAACGGTTCAAGTACCTCTGATTTAATAATAGACGCACCCTTCCATCCTCTTTGGGAACCATGAAGTAGCGACCGTAAAGCCGGACTCCCTGTCTGGCGGAGGGCCATCAGGGAGCACACTTCCTGTTCCCTAACCTGCCACTGGGCTGGGCACACCACTATTCAGGCCACACCGATGAACCCCGGTGGTGGAACGCTGAACTGCAGTCTCTACCCTTTGCCCAAGGTACACAGGGCCCCAGCAGATATATTCGGGAGCATAACCATGCGCCGAGATATTCTACTAGGGGAACCAGCCTCTCAAGGCTGGTCTCTGGTACCCACCGAACCTCCTGCCCGACCCCCTGAAGCGGCCACCCGGCAGGGCTTAGTCGGGGAGGATTTTCGGTGTGCGAACGCGTTCGCTGCCCAGCCGAAGTCTCCCTAGAGGCGGCTAGAGTAGCATGCGTTCGCGGGAAGTCAATGTGGCCCGAGCGTCATAGGCGGCGGATCGCAGCATCGACTTCCAGAAAACTTCACAGAGGAGGGCGACCTCGATCGCTCCTCTGGAGAGGGGGCTGGCCAGCAGGCCACTGGGCTGGGCACACCACCATTCAGACCACACCGATGACTTCGGTATTGGAATACTGAACTGCAGTCTGCACCCTTTGCCCATGGTACACAGGGCCCAAGCAGATATATTCGGGAGCATAACCATGCGCCGAGATATTCTACTAGGGGAACCAGCCTCTCAAGGCTGGTCTCTGGTACCCACCGAACCTCCTGCCCGACCCCCTGAAGCGGCCACCCGGCAGGGCTTAGTCGGGGAGGATTTTCGGTGTGCGAACGCGTTTGCTGCCCAGCTGCAGTCTTTCTAGAGGCGGCTAGAGCAGCATGCGTTCGCTGGAAGCCAATGTGGCCCGAGCGTCGTAGACGGCGGATCGCAGCATCGACTTCCAGAAGACTCCACAGAGGAGGCGACCTCGATCGCTCCCCGGGAGCAACGAACACAATTTGGATGATAGGCTGAAATACCTAACTCCTCAAAGTCAGATAAATCCCATTTAATTGCACAGAATTAAATGCCACCAAAAACACCCAAATAGTGAACACAACTCGGATTATAGGCTGATAATCTAACTCCTCAAAGTTAGATAAATGCCATTTAATTCCTCAGAAATAAATGCCATCATAATCACCCGTCACGTGAACATGCTGAATGATAGGCTGAATAGACATATCTAACTCCTCAAAGTCAGATAATGTTTAATTTAAATTCCTCAGAATTAAATGCAGCCCTAATCACCAGACCATACTGTTTAAATATGCATTCAACTAATCATCTACACGCTGCCTCAGCAACGCGAGACTCGATTCGTTCCCAACATATTTGGCTTTCATCCCTCGATGAAAGACCACAGGCGCGAGGCTGAAACACTCGAAAACGCACGTTTCTGTATGCTACGAGACATTTCTCAACGACCACAGCCAGCACCCTCAGGAGCTGACTGCAAGCCTCGCTAAACAGTATCACATGTACACAGATAGCATGTGTTCACTTTTGTTGCAGACCCGTAATGCACGCGCTGCGTCGGCAACGCGAGACGAGCCTGCATTATGAGGTGGCGAGCTCTCGTTTGCTTCACTCCGTCGACGCTGAGCACATCTAATTCCTCGGAATCAGATCGCTCAAGCATCTGGTTCTCCCTCTTGGGGAAGAGCCGCATCGCGGGCTTCTGCACGGGAACGGAGAACACCGGGTTACTACAGGCAGCCCCCTCGGGGACTGCCTGAGCACCTTATTTTATGAATGAAGCAGTGTGTATGGTGTTTTAACGTCACCCGCCTCGATGCTGAGCACATCTAATTCCTCAGAATCAGACAGCTCAAGCATCGGACCCTCCAACCCGGGGAAAATGCCGGCAAGCGGGCTTCCACACGGGGAGGAAGATCGTCTGAACTGTCAGAGGAGGATTGGGAAAGTGCCACGGCAGTCCCGAAACCCTCTGACAAGTCCCGCTGTGAACCCCATGATCTGCGACGCCGAGTCACCGACAGCGGGTGCAGAACCATGGGGCACACGAGGCTGGCAGGTCTCCTTATCGAACACGGCCAGCCGAGAGCGGAGCAGTATGAGTGTCAGCCCACAATGCTTACAGGCGGCTCCTTCTCTCTTCCATACTTTTTAATAAATCTCTCACACACTCGCAACTGGACAGAACAACAGTAAATAGACAGACAAAACAGAGAGCGCTATGCTTAAGAGCAATAACTGCCGCCATTACGCGCCGGCTGCCCTTTTATACTTCCGGGTATGCCGTCACGATGACGTCATCATGCACGGCCAATCGGATTGGACTAGTGTTTATTCAGACTTCAGATTCGCTGATGCTTAGGGAGCATCCCCAAAACGTCGTTTCGACGCAGTGTGAAGTTCCCTCGATAAGGGAACGGGTCCTTTAAAATGATTTAACTGCAAATGATAAACATCAAGAAATCACCAAACAAATGTGTTTTTTGCAATGGCCAATTCTTAATTATTATATCCATGCAGTTGTAAATTTGTGGTTGTACAAATGCAAATACAGGAAGTGAAAGTACACTATATTGCCAAAAGTTTAGGGACGCCTGCCTTAACATGCACATGAACTTTAATGCCATCCCATTGTTAATCCGTAGGGTTTAATATGGAGTCGGCCCACCCTCTCTAACAGCTTCAGCTCTTCTGGGAAGACTTTCCTCAAGGTTTAGGAGTGTGTTTATGGGGATTTTTGCCCATTCTTCTAGAAGCTCATTTGTGAGGTCAGGCACTGATGTTGGACTAGAAGGCCTGGCTCTCAGTCTCCGCTCTAATTCATCCCAAAGCTGTTCTATCGGGTTGAGCTCAGGACTCTGTGCAGGCCAGTCAAGTTCCTCCACACCAAACTCCTCATCCATGTCTTTATGGACCGACGCTTTGTGCACTGGAGCGCAGTCATGCTGGGACAGGAAGAGGCCGTCCCCAAACTCTTCCCACAAAGTTTGGAGCATAAAATTGTCAAAAATGTCTTGGTATGCTGAAGCATTAAGAGTTCCTTTCCCTGGAGCGCAACCCAAGCCCAACCCCTGAAAAACATCCCACACCATAAACTCTACACTCAGCACAAAGTGCAGTCAGGCGAGTCCTGTTCTCCTGGCAACCGCCAAACCGAGACTCGTCCATGGGATTGTCAGACTGAAACGTGATTGGTCGCTCAGAGAAAACGTCTCACTGCTCTAGAGTCCAGTGGCGGCTGCTTTACTCCACTGCATCCCACGCTTTGCATTGCTTTGCATTTTGGTGATGTAAGGCTTGAGCTGCTCGGCCATGGAAACCCATTCCATGAAGCTCTCTACGCTGTTCTTGAGCTCATCTGAAGGACACAGAAGTTTGGAGGTCTGGAGCTGTTGACTCTTCATAAAGTTGGTGACTTCTACACACTGTGACCTTCAGCATGCGCTGACCCCGCTCTGGGATTTTTCATGGCTGAGTTGCTGTTGTTCCCAATCACTTCCACTTTGTTATAATCCCACTAAAAGCTGAGCGTGGAATATTTAGTAGTCAGGAAATGTCAGGAATGGAGTTATTGCACAGGTGGCAACCTATCACGGCCCCACGCTTGAGTTCACTGAGCTCCTGAGAGCGACCATTCTTACACTAATGTGTGTAGAAGCGTCTGCAGGCCGAGAGCTTGATTTCATAACCCATGACATATCTATTTTTTCCAAAAATGTTTTGTACCAATGCTGATACATTCAAGATTTTAACATCAGAGCATTCAAAGTTTAGTGGATAATTTTATATCAGTAGTGATAATGGAGTTTTAGTCTGAGCAAAAGTAAATAGGCTTCTAGTCTATTTTATACACAAATATTACTGTGTGTTTATCACTGTATTTAGCATGAAATGAGAGACATTTGTCTTACCTTGTAAGATGAAACCACTTCACTGATGGGTCTGAATTTATGATTGTCATGTTGTTTTGAGACTATGCACACGACACACACAGGCTGTTTGTCCTCCAGACAGAAGAGTTTGAGTTTCTCACTGTGTAAACTGCAGATATCCTCAGACTCTGATGAACGCCTCTCATTTCTCTCCTTTATCAACGATTCACACAAGTTTTTTAACGTGAGATTAACTGGAGGATCACCTCTTGAGGATCTTCTCCTGCAGACGGGACACTCCTGAGTTTCCTGAGTTTTCCAGAACTGTTGTAGACACTCTTTACAAATACTGTGACTACAGGACAGAAAAACAGGAACCTTGAAGATTTCATAGCAAACAGGACAAGAAAACTCTTCAGCAGATTTTGAATCCATTTCCTCGTCTTGTAAAATATCCAATAATCTACAATTTACTTTCACTTTCTAATCTTTGCTTTGAAAAGTTAATAATTACAATAAAAAACTTATACAGAAACACACAATAATCCTAATATAAAGTGTCCTTCTCTGTCCTTCACAGCTCTGACTCGTTTCAGCTTTCAGTAAAAACGAAAGTAAGAAATAATAAGACTAGTCTCTTCCTGATAGGGTTTGTAAGAGGGTGGAGTTTCTGGGGTTACATAAACCACTAAAACTAGTCACAAGTTAGTCATCTTTTTTTTCTTTAATACTTAATAACTTTAAGTCAGTTACATAAACATGTACATTGACATAATTTGATACCAAAAAGCAAAACTGATTGTCCTTTGATGAACTGCTAGGGTGCGTCCGAAATCGCGTACTATGTGAGTAGGTACTACATTTGAATTAGAACGTACTTCGCGACCGTTAAAAAAGTACGTTCTATATAGTATGAATACGGGTAGTATGAATGGAGTCGGACGTACTACATGCGCCATGATGGAATTGTCACGTGATAGACGCCGTCATGACAGCGCGGAGATTTAAAGAGCCCATTCCACCGACTGCACACAATCGCGAGCGATGTTTTTAGATCTGCTTCGCTTTTATCTGCGTTTTTACATCGTTCGAGCTCACAAGCCAGAGGAGGCGTCGGTCAGCTCCTCGCAGGTCACGCCTACGTCGAGAGCTTGTGCGGAATTTCTCAAATAATGCAAGTATTATAATGTATTTAGCTTTTAAATATTACCTCAGAAACAAATGTGTGTGCGTCTCTCTATTAATGGAGCTACAGTGGTCCCTAGAGGACACCCACCAACCACTGGCACAATGGCTTAAGCTGAGTGTGAATTTGTGTGCCAAACATTTGAAATTATAGCTACATATCACATATTTGAGCTTCATGTTTTACAAATTATTTACTTCAAGAGTAAATCCAAAAATTACCGAGATCGTAAAGTCTTCATCTTGTACACGCTTTAAAAGAAACATATAACTTTAACGTTATTGAACTATTTTAAAGTGATGCCCTATAAATGAGATTGCTAGTATCAAAGTCCTTTTAGATCTTTTTGAAACCTGTGAAAGTTACTTACCGAAGCTGCTTAAGTTAAACTTCTTTCCTCGTGATGACACTATAATAAAAAAACATTTTAATACCTTTCCTTTTGGTGGTGTTTTACGCTATGTACGGCAAAATTATGTGATTTTATTTTAAGCTTTGTATCCTACGTATTCATTTGAAAGTTAAATACACAAAAATAAAGCAAATACATTTTAATGGTGTCTGGAGTGTGTGTTTTTCTCTACAGTGCAGCACTCGTATTCAGAGTAAGACAGCATATTTCTCAGATACACCTGCAATTAGCTTGTTTTCAAAACCAGCAACACATACAGAACGCTTAAAAAAAAAATACTCAAGGCCATATATTAGCAATTTACCAATGACAATCTAGCTACTATAAAGCCCTAGGAATTAAGTGTTTTGTAATATAACTTGCTAAACAGCATGATGGTGAATTTACAAACAAATGAAAGGAGACACTGTATCATTTGATTTCTTTATTAACATCATTGTTTAGCAATTATTTCTAGTAACCGAAGGAATCTTTTCTTTCTCTCACTTCTTGGTTAAAACACGGGTGTGTTCATCAGCCCCTGCAAAATTAACACAGAGATTAACATGTGATGAACCATGGTCAGTCTATTAATGCTAACGATAACGTACATGGACAAGCTGAGGTAACTTAAACTTGTTAACAGCAGTTTGCTGTGTAACCAACAACATTTTGATAATATCAACACTGGTAAAGGAGAAATACATCGTTTTAATTTACTGAAGTTGTGTAATTCTCATTAAACTGCTAAACAACGAACGTCTTTGTTTTGTGAAAACAGTGCTATCGGTAGCTGATTTACATTAGTCTAATAATGATAAAACTATAATTTTTCTGAATCGGCTGGAAAAGGACACCCTTACTTTACATCATATAAACTTCTAACAAGACAGTCGTTTACTTATATGATGTTAAACAAATACAATTTAACCACAAATAAACAAAAAGTTGTTTCTAAAGTACTTACACTTGAAAACAGCTGCATCTCCGTTTTCTGCCATTTTCAAATATAACAAGCTCCTCTCTCCCGTGGCATCATGGGATAGTAAAGTGTCCATCGTATGCGCACTTCATAATCTCGCCGGAAGTAGTATGCCATCCGGGTAGTTTTCGCATACTGTTTTTCGAATTCTATGAATTCGGACATACTACTCTGCTCGCGTACTGTTTTTCGCATACTATATAGTATGGAAGTACGCGATTTCGGACGCAGCCCTAGTGTCTCTAATATAAGACTGTCTCATCCTCCAGCTGTAGAGCTCATGATCTCCACTAGGGGGCTCTCCTCCAGACTCTTGTGCTGTCTTATCATGGACTACATTACCCATAACCCACTGCCTAGACTCATTATGCTCGATTATTCAGTTGTGTCTCGTTAAAATAAATGGAGTTCGGAACAGGTCGATTCTGGGGTCGGCAAACAACTGGATTGTGAGTGGAGCAAATGATGGAAGGAAGTGACGTAGATAGTAGAAGGGATTTGGATCTGGAAGGAGAAATGTTTGATCGAGGTAAGAAGGGATCTAGAAATGGTAATTGGACAGTAGTAGTAAATAGGAAACTAAAGAATCATTGGTGTCCTGTGTCGAGTACAGATAGTGAAAGAGAAAACGGGGCAAATAGAAAGAAAAAGGAAGTATGAAGAAAATTAACTTCCAAATCGGTGAGTGCAATAAACCCATTAAAACTAACTAAAGCCCTGAAGGAAAAGATAGGAAAAATTGACAATGCAAAAATTTTGAGAGATAACAGAATTTCATTACAACAAAAAAATGCAATACACTCTAAAAACTCCTGGGTTCTTCAACCCATTTTCTGGGTTATTTGTGTTGGGTTAAAATGATGGGTTATTTTTTTCAGAGAGTAACCCATTTTCTGGGTTATATGGCTAATATTTAGATCCAATTCCTGGGTTGTTTGGGTTTCTGGGTTATTTTTCAAAGAGTAACCCATTATCTGGGTTAACGCCGCTCCCCCCACTGTTCTGAAATTTTCTCACACCAGTCGTTTTTGAATTTATCGCCACTTCGTGCTTGATCCGTTTTGGCCTGGGCTTCATCGGTGCAACTTTGTAGTTTATTCAAGGTAAGCAAGTATTTTTAGGGTCGATGTTGTAGAGTTAAGTGGCTATAAATTAACAAATAAGCACAGAGAGAGATTTCCAACGTGTGTTCTCAAAGCATGACTTTATTTCAGTGCCTAGTTTACCACCTCACCACAAGGGGGCAACATCCCATTATGTGTCCTATAAAATCCCTTACCACTAACATCCCCCTTTCTAAGATCAGTTGCACTGATATATAACTTAAGATTAAACTAACACTTACAAGTCCCAGTTCAAACAGTATCTCAAGAACAATAAGCATATAAAACATTAACTGAAAATCTGAACTAAGAGGGTGCGGTACACTGCCCAATCCTTCTACTGAGTGTGGGGGTTTATTCTGCCACATAGAAATCACTCAGTTTCACCAGGGGAACCTGCTATTTAACCACAAAATCCTTCAGGTACCCTGGAGGTTGTCTCTCTCTTGCAGGGTAATGTGCCGGAGGCTCAGGACTGCATGGTTGAACTGGCTCTTGCTCTGCATGATCTGGCCTCACTGGCTGACCAGTAAGTTGCTCTGGCTCTGGTAGGACGGTCTGCGCTGCAGGAGCCACTGGGGTAGAGACGAGTTGGTTTCGGTTGCGGCGCAGGTTTCCTCTGTGAGTGTCAATGACGTATGACCTTGGTGCTTCCGCCTGTCTTATCAGCGTCCCTTTCTCCTTTGTGTCATTTAAACAGACATGGTCGCCTGGTGTCAGTCTTGTGAGATGTTGAGCTCTGTGTCTTTTGATGAAGTTCCAGCTCAATCTCTGTCTCTTCTTCTGTTCCTCCTCTTTGAGTTTGGTTATGTCAGTCCAGCCCGGCTTGAGAGATGACAGAGGTACAGATAGGGGTCTTTTTCTTTCTGGAGGAGGCCTTTAACTGTCCGCCCGGCTCGCTCTGCCTCTCCATTGCTCTGAGCATATTTGGGGCTGAACATTTAGCGTCTGAACCCCCACTGTGTTGCGAACTGAGTGAAGCATTCAGACGAGAACTGGGGTCCATTATCTGTCATGACCTCGGACGGTATGCCATGCCTAGCAAAGATAGATTAGCAATGTTCAACTACTGCTAATGAGGTTGTTGATGTGAGTTTAGCTACCTCAATGAAACGGGAAAAGTAGTTTACCACCAATAGACACTTGTTTTCGTCCCACTGAAACAAGTCAGCAGCCACCTTTGCCCATGATCTATCAGGGAATTCTGTAGGCAGCAGTGGCTCTTTGGGGTTAATTCTTTCTTTTGCACTTGTGTCGCAGCCCTCGACCACTTTCTGAAGCTGTGTACCAGACAGATTGTTTGGCTCTTTCACGACACTTTGCTATACCTTGGTGTCCTGCGTGCAGTTTCTGAAGGATTTCTGTCTGTAGCAGCTTGGGAATAACTAGCCTACTTCCTTTCAGTAATAAGCCGTTCTCCACTGATAGCTCTTCCTCGACATGTGCGTATGGCAGGTAAGCTCTGTCTATTGTGGATCTGTCTGGCCAGCCCTCAGTACAGTACCTTTTCACTTGGCTCAGTATTTAATCACGTTCTTGGTGTTCCCTTATTTCTTGTAGCCTCTTTTCTGTAGCTGGGAGGGTTGACATGGTCATGTTTCCGTACAGGTTGACTTCCTCTCCCTGCTCCGGCTGCCCTCTGTCTCTCAGTGGCGCCTTGATAGCACCCCAGCCAGCAGGGAACGGTCTCAGAACTTCGGCTAACATTCCCTACAAATTTGGTTAATGTTCTGAAGAAAATATTTGAATGTAATGTTTAATGAATATTAATATATTTTAAGAATGTTTTCTCATTTAAAACTATTCCTATAGTGTTAAATGCAAACAAAGATATAACATTTTAACTGCAACATTCAAATGTTTCTGAGGTAACAAGTTGTACAATGATCTTAAAAAAAACATTGTCCCAAAGTTTCATAATAACAAAGGAAGAACATTCCCTCTGCCACATTAGGAAACTGTTTTGAGGATATCATTGAGCGATGAGATGTTGAATGTTCTTATAATGTGACGACTTAACAAAATTAGAGCATTTTACTTGCAACCTTTTGAGTATATTTTGGGAATGTTCTTAAATTGAACGTGTTTATAATGATCTTAATAAAACATTGTCCTAATGTTTCATAATAACAAAGGAAGAACATTCTCTCCACCACTTTAGGAAACTGTTATAAGGAAATAATTGAGGCCGGAGATGTAAGAAAGCTTTCTGATGAGCCCCAAAAACTGGGGACCACTATAATCATCACCAACTTTCAACGTGATGTACCGCGACGGCCTTTAGGACAGAGTCAATAAGTATCGGAGTGGGACTATCGGAAGAGCCTGTGGCAGGTTGACTCCTGAGGGAACTCTTGTAAAACTGTTTAACGATATCTCAGAACCTAGCCGTAGTTTTGGGAGTTCATCTTCCCGATAGGTCCATTTAGCTCATTGATGGAGTCTGGGCCCGTATTTATCAAGCATCGTCAAATTACTCACAAGAACACTGCTAAGAATTGACTTGGCTCAAAGCTGCGCTTAAACGTTAGTTATCAAGCATCCCAATCATACTTTAAGTAAAGTGTAGGACTAAATCTTAAGTGTCAGTCTTAAGCTTGGGACATACTCTGCAAGAACAAAGAGATGTGTTCGTTTTCTCGAGGTGGCAAGAACAAGAATAAAGTTGGTTCTGGCCAGTACATTCATACTTCACGAGAAAAGCAGGTGCGTAATCTACGTTTCTCCGCATTAACCACGCCCACATTAAATATCTGACCAATCACACAATAGTTCTCGGACACCAGCAAGAAAAAAAGTTCTGCTCAGACGATGTGTCGAGAACAAGCTGAGAAAACTCCCAAACCAGGCCTGCGAGAACAAAATAACGTAATTGTTCTTGCGTTTTATGTTGAAGCCTTTAGAGGTGATTCAAGACACTTTGCTGTGCCACAAACTGGAAGATGTCACTGAATCGCTGAATAGATGTCCTTATTTAAGAACTTTCTCAGTCTCCTCAGTCATCACAAGCCCCTACTGGCAACTCCTCACCACTTGAGAGACCTCTCAAGCGGTCTTAAAGCTGCTGTCCGTAACTTTTTTCGTGTTCAAGATTTACAAAAATTATATCATGAGAATGTACAACATGAAGCCATTTTCCAAACCGTGTTTTTGTCTTACCCTGAATCATTATGGGACACCTATAATAAGTGTTTATATTGGGACTTGTTACGTCCCTATGTAGTCTAGGGTTAAAAGGACTTAACCGAATAGCTGTTGGTGTGATGTGTGGAGGCAGCAAGGTTCAGTTCCCAACCCCAGAGCTTCTAAACAAGAGATAGACCTCAAAACAACTTGTGTGGAAAAAGAACAAGGACTTTTATTTCCAAACGGGAGGATTGAGGCTTCAAGAGGGGGCAAGGCCAAAACAACAAACATAAAACCTCTAACTAATCAGGAGAAAACTAACTAAACTCAAAAAGTAAAGAGAACAAAATACAACAGAAGTACACTGACTCTCTAACTAACTTAAACAGGAGAAAACAGAATATAAAGAAATTGGCACCCACCTCTCTACTAATCCTTTCCCCAAATGATTAACAAAATAAAAGTGATAAACAAGAAGACGACAAGATCATTAAATACTAACAGATGATGACGTACAAAACAAAGGAGTTTACTTGTAGTAGGTGCCAGTTACCACAATAACTTTAACACAATACAAACTCAAGCAACAATGGTTCTCCTTTAAAGTAACAAAGATAAAGAAAGAAACTAATAAAGCTGATAGGGTTTGAGAAGCGAATCCTCCCAGAACAGCCCTGCACGCACGCACGCACGCACGCACGCACGCACGCACGCACGCACGCACGCACGCACGCACGCACACACACAGTGTCTGGAAAGGTACTGCTTAAATTCCCACAACTTCCTCTCCTCATCCAATCACAGCAGATCAATTGCTTATTGGAGTCAGGTGGCAGCCATCATTTCCTGCTTGCGGAGACATGGAAAGAATGTTCTTCCACAAGACGCATGCAGTTCTGTTTATTAACCACTAGAGTGCAAAAACTTACAGACTGCAGATTTAAATAACTGGGAGAGTAAGCGGTTGTAATAAATTTCGTAGATATGGGAAGGAAGGAGGCGGGAACCGGCGAACGTCAACATTTAATTCAAAATAAATAAAACGAAAGTAACGTGGGCAGCCCATCATGGACGACTGCCCACACTCACATAATAACCCATAAACAAAACTCACTGTAAAGTCCAGGCCTGGTCCTCTCTCGTCTTCAACTGTCTTTGCTCCTCCTTTTATACTCCCGTCACTCCTCCGTGAGATGAGACCGGTGTGTCGCGCAGCTGCCGCTCATCATCACTCGCCACCGGCCCGCTCTCACGTCCCTCGCCTCGCCGCTTGCCACAGCGGTATTCTTAGCTTTAAGAAATGTGAAGACTTGCTTTTATACTTAAGTTTGAAAGTAGGGGTAAATTTCATGAATTCTCAGCACTTAATAAAAATAAAAATGACACTTTTAGGGTGCTTTCACACTTGGTTCGATTGCCTGGACCAAACCCGAGTTCGTTTGCTCTTCCTGCCCCCGCTCGACTGTGTTCATATTATATTATTTGGGAACGAACCGGGGTTCATTTGCATCATCAAAGCAGCAGCTCTTTACCCGGTTGCTCAGTAACGACAGCGAGCGTGAAGGCGGCGAAATGTATAGCGTTGCTCCTGTCACTTTTATATGTTTGTTTTTGAACCGTTGGTTTTGTTACCAAAGCTTCAGTACATATCGGCACTTGTGTCTATCTGCTGCGAATGCACTGCAAATGCTCTAAAGAATGCCGAAGACCAGCAGAAATTAGATCTACTTATGCAAACAATACATTTCTACAATGAAGCGCAGCTTTGACTTGAAAACAACGCTCTAATGCACTGTAAACGGCGAGCGCGCATCGCTCGTCACTCCAAGCGGAGGCGTGCATTAATTATTCTTAACTCTGACTACGGCAGCTGGTTTAGTCCAAAAATGATCAGTACTTTTGCAGTTGGTCCTGTTCGAGGTCGGATCACGTTCTCACCACAACCGAACCACTCCAGAGTCCACCTCTTCAAGGAGCTCTCGGTACGCTTGTTTGGTCTGCTTTTGGTGCGCACCCGAGTGCGATCGCTGCTTTCACACCTGACCAAACGAACCGCACCAAAGAGGGAAACGAGCTCTAGTACGATTCAGCCGAACTAAAGGAGGCAGGTGTGGAAGCTCCATTAGAAGCTCGATAAATACGGGCCCTGGTCTAGTCCTCGGTTCACTAATTGTGCTCATCTGATCCTCATGTGATCTGGTTCCTTTATATTGTGCTACCTTCCCTTGTGTCCTTGCTTTAGAACCATTATAACATCTATAAAGACACCCTTCATGAATAAAACTAGCCTTGCCTTGCTGGTTCATTGCTTTTGTGTGTTTTTTTTATGATGTTTGAAATCCTCGAGCTCCCTGTCAGTCAGCGCTAGATTTCGTTTTCCTCATCTGAGAATTTCCTTTTTGATTTATTCTTATTTTTCTTTGTTCCTGCATTTTTACCCGTGCCTCGTTCTAGTCTTTATTTTGTGATGTAGTTCTCCCTAACCTTACACTGTATTCCCCAACAGAACTTTTTAACCCAATAAAATTGCAGAGCTGTACTCAAAGCTGCAATATTGTTCAGGCACCATAAAAGTTTTAAGTTCACTAAAGTAGTTTCCCAGTTATTGATTATTTAGACAGGATTAGCTCTGAGTTTATGAGTAGAACTGACCCCCTAACTCATTTCGTTCAAGAGTGGATTGAAAAAACGTCTGACGTAATAATGACGAGCAACTTCATTGGAGGTTCATATCAACATGGCAAATTCAAATAACCTAATAACCTACACAAACCAACATAAAAAAACAAAACCAGACATTCCAATGAATGGTGAATGAACTAGTATATGATCGATTGTGGCGGATGTAAATACACTTTGACATTGTACGACTAGTTGTTTGCAAGGACTGCTGCGCGCACCCGGATGTAGGCAGGCAACAACATCAAGGAGATCCACCATCAACAACATCAGCCTGCATGCAAACCGTAGAGCCTGCACACAAAGGTAAGAACAGGCCCTAATGTACTTAGTTTATTCATTTGTTTGCCATCGTCCAGGCAGACCACAGCTGAAGTGTAGGCTTTGTGAGAGAGGCCTTTTGTGGCTAGCTGCATGTTTTAGTGAGTTAGCTAAAGTTTATTGTCTCAGCTGTCAGCCTGTTGTTGGACTACGTTACTTTAGTGCAGCGTTTCCCATCCGTAAAGAACAGTATTGATGTTAATATTAAACACACCATTCAATCAGATTACTCCCAAATTGGTTTGTGCTTAGGCAGGGCAGGACTTAGGGTGGTGGGGGCCCCTGGGCTTGAGTCACTTCCGGGCCCTAGCTTCTATACATTACTTTAGATAGAACAAAATGATACACAAGCTATGTATTAGAGCAACACAATTCTGGATAAACTGAGAATAAAAATAGAGATCACGATTCTGAACAAACAACTAAACAAAATAACATAATGTATGTTAATTGCTGAAGTCTATAAAAAAAAAAAAATTAATCTGAATTATTAAAAAAAAAAAAAAAAAAAAACTCGGGTTTGAATGAATGATTCAATTCCTCAATCAAATACAACTGTTTCATAGATTAATCACCATCTTTGAACGAATCTCCTGAATGAACGATTCAATGACAAATGTTTTTTAAAAGTAATTTGTCGCCATCTGGTGGCTTAACAATATAAACGATCCAATCGCTATTTGAAGTGGAATGCTAATTTCAAATGCTGACTGGTAAAGTATATATATATATGTAAAGTTACATGTCAAAAAAAAAACTGATAATTTATTTATATGACCACCGATTGAAGCTTTTCGTATTATTTTGAAGACAAGATCACTAAAGAAAAATTTGATAATAAGTGTGTTAAGTAATAATGTTGATTTAGCCTACCTAGTTTCGCACTGCCCGCGCCAGGCAGGGTTTGAACTCGGGTCTTTTCGCACAGGAGATACACTGCAAGCGTGCCGTGAGAGTCTCGGCTGCGTGGCGTGTCCGTTTGTATTTCGGCTCCCACCGGTTAGAGCTTGCATACTGCCTGCGTCACACCGTGCCGTGGTCCGAGCCGCGCGGAAAACGCGTGCATGCTTCGAATAGAAGAGACGCCTATTTTTCACGCGACATGCGAGCGTGTTGGAAGCGTTTCCAGGCAAAATAGAATAGGAAAAAATGTTTATATGCCATTTTGACACGAATACATATTAAAAAATGACATTTTCATGTGTGAAAGTCTGTAGGTTAACATAAATGCAGATATAGGCCTAATTATAATAATAAAAAACAACATAATTATCGATTTTGAAATATTAAACCTGTCAATACAGAATAAAATGTTCTGTAGCCTCTTTTGCCGTCAATACCATAGATATGTATGGTCAATAGGCGACTGCAGACGTTGTCTTTGCTGTATCAAAGGCAATATATTTATATTTAACATGAAGTATAGGGCTTCCCTCGTGGCTGACACGTAACAGAAACGCCATGCTCACACCATGCTTGCACACTAGACGAGGAAAGCATCTCTTGAAATGACAGGAGTTTACCTGCACAGTTCTCGTTAGCTTGGCTCATAGACCGTAAAAAAAACCTCGCCTCCGTTACACTGGCAAATATGTTTCAGACCCAGCCGCTATTAAAACAATCTGCCAGATTCGGCAGATGCGGGCGCGGGCCAGATATTATCGCTGGCGGGCCACTTTTGGCTGCCAGTTTTCCACAAACTTAAAAATAAAAATGAAATGACTGACATATTGAAAAAACCAAACGGAAAATGACGGGGCCCCCTATTGGACGGGGCCCATGGGCTTGAGCCCAGTCAAGCCCAATGGTAAGTCCGGCCTTGTGCTTAGGGCACCCAAATGGGCTAGCGCCGGCCCTGACAAGAAGTATGTCATCATGTCCATCTTGATGAGTATCCAAGCAGACATAGTCTAAATATGGCTTAAGAGAACTGTGTACAGTCGAGAAAGACGACACATATCCCTGTATTAGGTCTTAAAGGGGCAGTAGCCGTCACTGCTGTCTGTTTAATGTCAAACAAAAGATAAGGAATCACTCACTGCTCTTGATTGAATAGCTTTTGTAAGTTTAATAAGGATTAATCTTTATTTTAAACAGTTGTATATGCAGTTATCTTACATTTGATTCTTTATTCAATTTCTCAACCTAAAACTAATGTTAGACCCACCTGAAAAGCATTGTTTATTTTATTAGTATCTTTGCTCAATAGTATTTATTTGTGCTGCTGCTTATATTTAAGTTATTTGTGTTTGTGTGAATGACACCTGTTCATTAATGTTGTCCTCAAAGCTTTGATTCGTCATGTGACTCTAATCTCCACTGTGATTGGCTGTTAGTGTATATCAAAGGTACATCACAGATATTAGCATTTCAATAGGTTGGTAATTCAACATTATTTCAGTCAATGAAATACAGTTATTTACTGTAAATTTAACTTAAATCTACAGAAGTTCTGGCGACCACAGCTGCCGTTTGTTTTACCGTAAATGTTATGGGGATTTTTTACAGTGAACTCTTAGGTCGGCCTCTTGTATTGAGCCGTTGATTCAGGGAACAGTGATTATTTAACACACACTCCACTCCAAACGCCGTCTTCATTTCAAAAATACATTTAGTTTATTAAACACAGCCAAGCATTTCTAAATTCAGTTCATATATTTTTATAAAAGTTGTAGTTTTCTGACCCATGCTTGAGACGGTCACACCACGGCTCAAAAATGTAAAGAATCAAAAGACAAAGCAGTTTTTATAACAACAGGTCCATAAGACAAATAAATGTTTAACCATTTATTGCATTTTAAATTATGACTAATTATTTAAATTTTTATCTTGTCATGTCAATAACCCATTGATCTGGAAGCAGAATCAGATTTAACTGTGATTTTCTGCTGTAATAATCAGTTTAACTGGTAAGATCCTCAGAGGAGTTGTGCAGAGATTATATAAGAATGGAAAGACAGTCTCAGTGAAGGACGTCCTGAATGTGAGTAAATGTGTGTTAGTTACAGGATCAGAGAATGACACTGTTCCTCTGTCATAGTCCAGCTGAACTCTCACACGCTGAAGCTTCACTTTAACAGGAAAGACAGTGAAGGGTTGATCTGGGGATTTAGAGAAGTATCCGCTGTTCCCGTACAGCACAAACCAGACATTAGACTTGAAGAAATCCTCTCCCTTCCTCTGGTTTGATGCTGTGGTTATTCCAAGACTCCAGAATGTACTGTCACCGACCTCCACATCCCAGCAGTGTGTTCCTGAGTTAAAGCCCTCAGATCCCAGGACACATGGATACCTGTGAAACCTCTCTGGATTATCAGGAAGTGTTTTATCTTCATTACTGACCGACACACACACACTGGTCAGATCAGATGAGAGTGTGAGACGAGGATCTGCTGTGTTTGGATCAAGAGTCAACGGATCTGCAAAGAGAAGAACATCAGATTACAGGATGAAATATGATCAGAAATGTAAATATAAAACACATATAAAGACTTTCTATAAATCCTGCTATCATGACAATGGTCTGTCAGTTTCTGTCAGAATGGATTGAGGCTTCAGGTTTAATATCATATTCAATAAACACTATTGTATCCTAATACATAAGCAGAGACCATGAGGAACAGACTTCTGTAGTCATTATGAGTTCACTGTATGATCTGATGATCTTCTGAAATACAGTTCAGATTCACTCAGAAACTCCAGTGATTATTAAATATATTTCTATCAGATGTTAATGTTGTGTGTGTTTCTATCTGAAGGATGTTTTGCGCTGGTGTCAGATCTGCTGAGACTCACTGTGTTGGACAGTTTCCAGCATCTTCTTCCAGACTCTGGACCGCAGGTTACCCAGATAACGGGACACATCAATCAAAGCTCCAGAACTCATCCGTGGATCCGGCTGTGGGATCTGGACTCTGGAGGAACATTCAGGAGTCAGAACTGCAGTGAATTTGAGTTCAGACCCAGATAGCATGGTGACATTGATTCAATGTTGAAATTCCATCAGAATCATCATTTTGGTTGAGGTTGAAACTTCAATGCTAAGTAATATTGGATCAATGTTGAAAATTCAATGCTAACACCATACTGGACCAATGTTGAAAATTCACTGCTAAATAATATTGGATCAATGTTGATAATTCCATGCTTTTCAGTGTTGAAAAGACAAACATTGAATCAATGCTGATGTTTGGTCAGCTTATTTCTCGACTGGTGAGGCTTACGGTCAATCTATCTGTCACATTATTCAACATGTTAAGGCAAGTCCAAATCAATTGGCTACATTTGTGTGAATGTGAGCACATTTATTATCCTCAAAGGATACGATGAGTACACCAACGAGTATGTGGATTCACAAAGAATACATAAATGTAAATTTTGTAATTGTAAGCCTTTCTTTAAATTTTTCTGGAAGAGTTAAAATTGTATGCATGTTTGATGTCTGACTCTTCCAATAAGAAAGCTGTAAAAACTATGAATCTTTTTAAAAGGTATATTATTTTCCTGCTTACTGGCATGTAATGTTGTCATTCTGTGTTTCATGTTATTATAATAAAAAATGCAAAAAACAAATAAAAACAAAGAACTTCTACCATAAATTTAGTCTATCAGTTTTAAATAAATAAAAATGTAGCCTATTATTATTATTTAAATCATGTAGAATGTACATGCTAGTACATGAATGTACAAGTTAATAAAGAATTTAGAATATGTGTCCCTATCGAATGCGCCACAATCCAATCCAGCAGGTGGCGGTAATGCACCTTCAAGACATCCACCAATCAGATCAAAGCAAGCGCAGCTGAACAGACTTCAATCGCGAAAAAGAGACACAGGACAACCACCATGTTTTTTAGAGGTAAGTAGGCCTACAAAAATATATTTATACAATTCATCTCAATTTTAATTTAGTGTTTTTATTCATCTTTATGTTTTACAACTTGTGTGCTTCTGAGAGTTTTAGTGAACTGCAATGTTAATAATAGTCACATGAGCGCCCTCGTAAGTTACACAACCAACGGCCAGGATAATCTTAATACATTGAGTTTCAGTTTGTTTTTCACCAAACCATATCATATTTGTATTCATTTTTCTTCTTAAGATTGGCATATACACTGTGAATTGTGTCCGAATTCTGACTCGTGCAACTCTTTTTTTTTTGTTTTTTTGGTCGTGCGTCGTTTGTTTTGAGGTGTTCATCTATTTTATGAGATGATTTTTGTATTAAGATGATTCATCTGTGCGTGCAACGAGTAAAATGAATGCGCGGCGCGGATCCACAAACGTATCTTACTCGTTGCACACACAGATGAATCATTTTGAATCATCCTATATTCGTCCAGTGTATAAACGAGAGGCGATCGGAAGGTTAGATGAATTTCTGGCTTGTCAGTAATTGTGTTGGCCACTCGTGAGAGTATCTCACAGCTGAAGCAGAACTAGAACTGATTGACCTGTTAGCGCGGTGAGGGGAAATACAATCAGTTCATAGCTCTGCTTCAGCTGTACGATATCATCACGAGAGCAGATCACAATTACATCCTTACAGTTTAATCTTTAATGCAGCAAGAAAAAAGAAAAGAGTGAGATTTTTAAGTTCTGTAGGCAGCTATGTCAAACTACAGAAATTTAGTAAACCGTTGTCCCTCCAGTTCGTGTTGTAAAATGGAAAAAAAAATCTCTTCCAAACCACCATGTAGCCTATACAGCTCCTCTTTTATTTTCTTAATTTAGCTATTTGGTCATTCATTTACTTGTTTCATTTTCACACTTTATTTATTTACTATTAAATACAATAATATTATTAGATAAAACACCGGATATATTCACTTTGCTCTTTCATTCATTGTGTGTCTGAGGGTCCTTTAAAGTCGATTCTAAAATGCATTAAATAGTCCTGAATTTAATGTTACCGTTTTAACTGGGATATCAAGATTTTGATAAAATTTCAAGTTTCATCTTTTTGTAGAAGGCTATATTTGTAATGTATAATTAATCACATTTCCAAATATTTACTAACTTCTTGTTGTTTTAGATGCTGTGAATGCTGATAAAAAGAGGCATCAGAGTTTATCTTTGCTGGGACGGTGCAAAACTGGCTCCATTACAACCTGAAAGGCTTCGGGGCATTGCTCATGGTGGAACCCCCTGAGTTTGGAGTATTATTCTTTCTTCTACCTTCTTTCTTTCAGTAGTACTGTGTCATTTCTGTATTTATTGGCAAGTTTACATTTGTGTTTACTTCCATTTTACAGATGTAAGTTGTCATGTTTTTCCAGGCTCTTCTCATTTGTGTTATAAATTCAGATGTAATTGTTTCAAGTCAATGTGAGATTTCCTGTTGTAACTGTGGGGGCATAAATAAAGACATTTGCATGTAAACTGAAGGATGTTGTTTACTTTGAGTGACTTTTTGATGCAAAATCATATCGATTGCAGCCACACATGGTCTTTGATTAAAATGAATAAAATAAAGAGACAAATGAACTGGCATAGAATCCTGCTGTACATAAAGCAAGATTGATCTATTTTTCATTGTTGAAATAAAATTATTTCAGGGTGCAAACCTGATGAAAAATCAATGTTATATTTCAATATTGATTCAATGATATTTTGATTGATGTATTAACATTGATTCAACATTGATTCACTTAAATAAGTGGTTTAATTTTAGTTGGAAAACTATTGATTTTAAGCCCATCTTGATCTATTTTTCATCGTTGAAATAACATTATTTCAGGGTGCAAACCTGATGAAAAATCAACATTCTCAACATTGACATCTCAACATTGATTCAATGATATTTTAGTTGATGCCTTAACATTGATTCAACGCTGATTCACTGTTTGTCTGCTATCTGGGGATCCACTGAGAGAAGAGATACGAGCAGCTCATCTAGAAGATTTGATGAGTGAATTTAATGTAAAATAAGCTGTATATAAGACACTATTAGACATCAGATGTATGCTGAGGTTGCGTTTGCCCTGTAGTAATGTGTGTGGACGTTGATGACGTGCTCCAAAATGACATACAGAAGATGTATGATCGACAGAAGAATAATGTGGTGATTTGAGCCAGGAAACCAACTGGAAAAATAGCTGAAGGTTGTTACCATTTTGGGAAAGCAGCTATGTATATATGCTAGGTAAACCAAAGAACGGGAGTTGTCTCCAGCAGTTGATTTGAATGAAGCTTTTCTGAAATCAAATTACCTTTGTAAAAGAGATCCGAGCAAGAGATACGAGCAGCTCACTCACCTTTCCATTGAGGCGTTAAAGTTCTGGAAAATATAGAGTTTGAAAACATGTTAATCTCTTATCAAACACTCTCATTGTCAGTGAGTCTCAAGTTGTTTTATGCTCAAAGAATGAAGCCAGATTGATTGGTCACCTTTAGAAACGAGACGTCATTGGCTTTCATCATCTCCTCCATGTCTCTGATTGTGTGTGAAAGAGCTGAGATGTGTGTGTTCATCTCCTCCAGCTTCTCCTTCATCCTCTGCTTCTTCTGCTCCTCTTCCTCCCTCAGTGCAGTGATTGTAGCTTCTTCTTCGTCTCTGAGAAACTGATGAAGCTTCTCAAACTCTTCTTTAATCTGACGCTCTGTGTGCTCAGCTTGAGACTGAAATCACATCACATTCACTTCAGTCAGCTCTGTGTGAACACACACTACACTAATGTCAATAATAAACTGTGTGTGTGAATGTTGAGTGTTTAACTCTTTACACATCCTCACCTCGATGTGGTGGATTGTTTTATCACACTCTCCTTTCATTTCTTCTCCATGTTTGAGCTTGTTTTGTAAGGACGTCAGCGCTGTATTAAATTCCTCCTACAGGTTAAGATGGAAATCTATGGAAAACTGATGAAGCTTTAAGAGGTTAAAACATTGTGTGTCTGGATTTTGTTGTTGTTGTTATATTAATATTTTTATGGTGAATGTGTTAATCTCAGAAGTAATTGTGCCTGAAAATGTCATGTTTTTTATTTTTTTAATTGCAAATGATAAACATCAAGAAATAACCAAACAAATGTTTTTTTGCAATGGGCAATTCTTAATTATTATATCCATGCAGTTGCGAATTTGTGGTTGAACAAATGCAAATACAGGAAGTGAAAGTACACTATTGTGGTGTGACAAGCAGCGGGGCGAGGGAAAGCGAGAGCGGGCCGTTGACGAGTGTTAATGAGTGCCAGCTGCATGACACACGGGTCTCGTCTCGTGGCCATGTGACGAGAGCATAAAAGGAGGAGCAAGGGCAGCGGAAGACGAGAGAAAATCCAGGCCTGGTCCTCTCTCGTCTTCCGCTGCTCTTGCTCCTCCTTTTATGCTCCCGTCACATGGCTGCAAGACGAGACCGGTGTGTCATGCAGCTGGCACTCATTAACACTCGTCACCGGCCCGCTGCTTGTCACACCACAACTATATTGCCAAACGTTTAGGGACGTCTGCCTTTACTTGCACATGAACTTTAATGCCATCCCATTGTTAATCCGTAGGGTTTAATATGGAGTCGGCCCACCCTTTGCAGCTCTAACAGCTCCAGCTCTTCTGGGAAGGCTTTCCTCAAGGTTTAGGAGTGTGTTTATGGGGATTTTTGCCCATTTTTCTAGAAGCTCATTTGTGAGGTCAGGCACTGATGTTGGACGAGAAGGCCTGGCTCTCAGTCTCCGCTCTAATTCATCCCAAAGCTGTACTATCGGGTTGAGCTCAGGACTCTGTGCAGGCCAGTCAAGTTCCTCCACACCAGACTCCTCATCCATGTCTTTATGGACCGACGTTTTGTGCACTGGAGCGCAGTCATGTTGGGACAGGAAGGGGCCGTCCCTAAACTCTTCCCACTAAGTTTGGAGTATGAAATTGTCCAAAATGTCTTGGTATGCTGAAGCATTAAGAGTTCCTTTCACTAAAATAAGGGGCCAAGCCCAACCCCTGAAAAACAACCCGCACCATAATCCCCCCTCAATCAAATTGTACACTTATCACAATGCAGTCAGGCTGGTCCTGTTCTCCTGGCAACCACCAAACCCAGACTCCTCCATGGGATTGTCAGACTGAAGCGTGATTGGTCGCTCAGAGAACACGTCTCACTGCTCTAGAGTCCAGTGGCTAATCCCACTAACAGTTGAGCGTGGAATATTTAGTAGTTAGGAAATGTCAGGAATGGACTTAATGCAAAGGTGGCAACCTATCACGGCCCCACGCTTGAGTTCACTGAGCTCCTGAGAGCGACCCATTCTTACACTAATGTGTGTAGAAGCGTCTGCAGGCCGAGAGCTTGATTTATATTCCTGTGGCCATGTCTACTAGTCTGTTGTATACACAAATATTATGTGTGTCTGTTTAGCACTGTATTTATCACATGAAATGAGAGACATTTGTCTTACCTTGTAAGTTGAAACCACTTCACTGATGGGTCTGAATGTGTGTTTGGCGTGTTTCTCTGAGTCTCTGCACACTAAACACACAGGCTGTTTGTCCTCCAGACAGAAGAGTTTGAGTTTCTCACTGTGTAAACTGCAGATCTCCTCAGACTCTGATGAACGCCTCTCATTTCTCTCCTTTATCAACGATTCACACAAGTTTTTTAACTCTAGATTAACTGGAGGATCACCTCTTGAGGATCTTCTCCTGCAGACGGGACACTCCTGAGTTTCCTTAGTTTTCCAGAACTGTTGTAGACACTCTTTACAAATACTGTGACTACAGGACAGAAAAACAGGAACCTTGAAGATTTCATAGCAAATAGGACAAGAAAGCTCTTCAGCAGATTTTAAATCCATTCCCTCGTCTTGTAAAAGATCCGATAATCTACAATTAACTTTCACTTTTTAATCTTTGCTTTAAAAAGTTAATAATTACAATAAAAATCTAATTCAGAAACACACAATAATCCTAATATAAAGTGTCCTCTGTTCTTCACAGCTCTGACTCGTTTCAGCTTTCAGTAAAAACGAAAGTAAGAAATAATAAGACTAGTCTCTTCCTGATAACGGTTTTGTAAGAGGGTGGAGATTCTGGTGTTACATAAACCACTAAATCTAGTCACAAGTTAGACATCTTTTTTTCTTTTTATACTTAATAACTTTAAATCAGTTACATAAACGTGTGCATTGACATAATTTGATACAAAAAAGCAAAACTGACTGTCATTTGATGAACTGCTAGTGTCTCTAATATAAGACTGTCTCATCCTCCAGCTGTAGTGCTCATGATCTCCACTAGGGGGCTCTCCTCCAGACTCTTGTGCTGTCTTATCATGGACTACATTACCCATAACCCACTGCCTGGACTCATTATGCTCGATTATATTCAGTTGTGTCTCATTAAAATAAATGGGAATTGGCCGACCGGTCCACAGGAGTTTGGAACAGGTGGATTACCACAAAAAAAAAAAGTCAGTGCCATGGTGGAATGTAAGATGTAGTGAATTAATTACAAAAAGAAATAAGGCACTTAAGAAAGCAAGGAAAACATTAGTGTTCAGTGATAATATATGCTATACGAGAGCTCAGGCATTGGTGAGGAGAGAAATTAGAGTAGCAAAGAGAAATTGTTGGAGGGAATTTTGTAATAGCATTGGGGAAGAAATAGACATTAATGAGTTATGGAGTATGATTAGGAAGATGGGAGGACTTCAGAGGAAAAATAATATACCTGTTTCGGTTGATTGAGTAGCCTATATGTGCGCTTCACACTCCAGACCAGTAGGTGGCGGGAATGCACCTTTTAAGTTGGTTTGCCAAACTGCCATAAAACATAAGAAGAAGAAGGAACAGGTGGATTTTGAGGTTGGCAAACTATTGTGTCCCAATTCGCCTACTTATACTACGTCCTAAAAGTATGTACTCTTTTTGTGAACAAAAAGTACATCCTTTTGAGTGTGTAGCAGAAGAGTATGCAAGCTTCGGCACTACTTAATAGATTTTATTTATAATGCACTTTTCATTCCGGAGAATCTCAAAGTGCAACAAAGGGGGAAAAAATAACAAAACAAAACAATGAAAAACAAGTAAAAATGGATACTACAAACAATCAACCAACACAGAAAACAGAACAGAAACAGAGCTGATGGTGAACAGAAACAGAGCTGATGGTGAACAGAAACAGAGCTGATGGTGAACAGAAAACAGCTGATGGTGGAAGTCTCTGTTAGCTCCGCAGCACACTGTGGTCCACTCCATGTTTTAAATTTCTCCCAGCGGCAGTGTCCTGATGACATCGTCGAGGCACGACAGCTGAAGACCAGAGATGATGGGTCTTCATGATGATTCAAACGATGGGGATCGCCGCAGCACCATGCAGGAGGCAGAACATTTTTCCGGGCACTTCTGTGGACACACCAGGGTCGGCGCAGAAGTCCAAGCCGCTCCACAACCGCAATGCAGGACGGAACAGCGGCGCAGCCGAGAAGCGGAACATCCCAACCTCATGCTGGACGCCGATGACGCTGGCCCAAATGACGCTAGCCCGGTGCAAACTTCAGCCACCATTCAGCTTAAGCCTGAGGGAGACCACCAGTGAGCAGTCGCGGCGAGAAACATCAAATGTCCTCCAAACCAGAACCAACCGCAGCAATTCAAACATAAACATCAGAGAAGCGGTGGAAAACGGCGAAGAGCTGAAGAGTCCTCTCAGTGGCTGCCAGCAATCAGTAACAGTCCCAATAGTAGCTCTGACTGTTAGACTAGTCACAAACATAATAAAATAAAATAAAATCTTAATCTAATAGTACAGTAACATGATTTGTGGGTGGAGAAGCGGGGAACAGACAACGCCAGCGTCCTCTCCCCCACGTTGCCTAGCAACAGTCAAGTGCTACTTAATCATCTTTAATGGACTCTGTCGCTTAGTTACGTGCATCCTGTCACCGTTTAACTGAAAATAAATGAGGCAGGTGTGAAAGCACCCTTAAACATTTTGGTTTTGGTCCTAAGTTTATAAACATTAGTAAAATGCTTTACAAAGACATAAAGAGCTCTGTAGCTCTTACCCAAGGTACACGCCCAAGGTTCGAGATCAAAAGAGGCATCAGACAAGGGTGTGGATGTTCACCTTTATTATTTATTATGGTAACAGAAGTGTAATCTATTTTGCTCAAAATGGGTATCAAATTAGGCTTAGATTTAGAAGGAAATAATTGTATTGTCAGTCAATTTGCCAACGACACCACTCTCTTTTTAAAAGAATGAACAGCAAATACCCCAAGCACTTAAGCTAAGCAACGGTTTTTCTAATGCTTCAGGTCTAAAGCTAAATATGTCTAAATGTGAGTTATTGCCCATTCACAATCATCCTAATGTTACGTTGTACGTTATCCCAGTTAAAAAAACAAGTTAAATATTTAGGTGTGGTTATCTAAGATGGAAGAGTAGTTAGAAAATTTGAATATTGATAAAACTGTCACGGTTGGTAAATCCGCTGTCTCATTCTAGTCTTGTGTATGTTGTGTGGGTGTGTCTCGTTACGTTGTTTGTTCTGAGGGGCGTGGTCACTTGTTAGCCAGATCAGCGGCAGCTGCTCATCATCATTCCAGCCTACTTAATGTCTTCTCTCCCTCTCCATGTTGTCAGATCGGTGTTTGAGTCTCCCATGTCGCGTGCCTGTTCCTCGTTCCTCGATCTCACCACGGACTTACCCTCACCATTGCACGCAGTCATCAGGATCCCATCTCAGTCCCTGCGTCACGCTCTCCTGCTGTCTGTGTTCCCGCTCCACTGCTTCGTCACAGGAGTGTTTGTGCACAGCTCGCATTAACCGACTGGGCCAACACGTTCAATCGACCCACGACCACGGAGGCGCCAGAGGTCGGGGCAGCGTGGAGGAGAACACGGTCGGTCCCATCGATCACGAGCCCATGCAGGTAGGGAGAGCCCGGCTTTCCCAGGAGGAGAGAGAGAGGCGGAGGTCCCAAGGACCGTGTTTGTACTGTGCGGGTCAGGGTCATTTTCTACACTCATGCCCGGTAAAAGATCAAGCGCGATAGTACAGTTGATGTTACTATCGGGTGAGGTCTCCGCCGGGAAGACCTCTCCATCAACTCTCCTTCCGGTAAGACTAAGATGGGGGAACAACAGAACTCACGACGCACGGGCACTGGTGGATTCCAGGGCTGAGGGCAACTTTTTGGAAATTTGACTGGCGCACGAGTTACATCTTCCCATCTCATCTCTTCTTCACCAGATCTCGGTCAGTGCACTCAACGGACAACCACTTCCCAACATCTCCCTTTCCACTGGACCCATAACCCTCATCACCTCTAGCAACCATACTGAGACCATCTCCTTCCTCCTTATGCACTCACCCGTCGCACCCATTGTGTTAGGACACCCCTGGCTGGTTAAACACAATCCTCGGGTGGACTGGGGCTCCGATACTGTGTCCATGTGGAGCGAGTCCTGCCACGGGTCTTGTCTTTGCTTGTTCTTCTGTTTCTGTTTCTGGCGGGGTTTTTTTGTGGGTAAGAAGGATGGTTCTCTGCGACCTTGTATTGATTACTGAGAGCTGAACAACATCACTGTAAAGAATACATATCCTTTACCGCTGATGTTTTCAGCTTTTGAAAGGTTGCAGGGAACATCCATATTCACAAAATTGGATTTATGCAATGCATATCATTTGGGTCGCATCAGGAAGGGGGATGAATGGAAGGGCGTTTAACACCCCCAGGGGGCACTTTGAATACTTGGTTATGCCTTTCAGCCTTTCCAACTCCCCAGCGGTCTTCCAGGCACTTGTCGATGACGTGTTGAGAGACATGGTAGACCAGTTCATATGTTTACCTGGATGACATATTGATTTTTTTCTTTGTCTCTCCAAGAACACGTGCAACACGTCAGACGAGTGCTTCAGAGGTTGTTACAGAATGGGCTTTTTGTCAAGGCGGAGAAATGCGATTTTCATGCAGTCTGTCATTTCATGCACAGTTCGCCAACAGTTGACTCACAATCTATCGCCGTTTCATTCGCAACTTCAGCCAACTAGCCGCACCTCTGACTGCCTTGACCTCCCCCAGAACGTCGTTCAGGTGGTCAGATACAGCTGAGGCTGTATTCTCCAACCTCAAAGGCCACTTTGTTTCGGCTCCCATCTTAGTCGCCCCTGATCCCACACGTCAGTTCGTGGTGGAGGTCGACGTGTCAGAGGTGGGGGTAGGTGCAGTTCTCTCCCAGCGCGCTTCCTCTGACGACAAGAGGCACCCCTGCGCGTTTTTCTCCCATCGTTTATCACCCGCCGAACGTAACTATGACATTGGTAACAGAGAGTTGTTGGCCGTCAAATTAGCGTTGGAGGAGTGGCGTCATTGGTTAGAAGGGTCGGGAGTACCTTTTATCGTCTGGACCGATCATAAGAACCTTGAATATATTAGATCTGCCAAAAGACTCAACTCCAGGCAGGTTCGGTGGGCCCTTTTTTTTCGGACGTTTTGACTTTACTCTCTTGTACCGCCCGGGTTCCAAGAACATCAAACCCGAATCTTTATCTCGTATTTTTGATCCATCCGAGCACCCGGTTACTCCCGAGTGTATTTTACCGGAGAAAGTAGTTATCTCCACACTCGTATAGGAGGTCGAAATTGAGGGTCAAGACAGCCCTAGAAGGGGTAACGCCTCCACACTAGGCACTTAGTAAAGCAACGGTTTTGGTGGCCATTAATGGCTCGCGATGTCCATGATTTTGTTTTGGCTTGCTCGGTTTGTGCGGTTGGTAAGACATCTAACCGACCTCCAGATGGGTTACTCCAACCGCTGTCAGTCCCTTTAAGACCCTGGTCCCATATTGCGCTAGATTTTGTCACCGCCCTCCCACCCTCTAAGGGTATGACGGTTGTTTTGACCGTTGTGGACCGGTTCTCGAAGGCGGCTCATTTCATCCCCTTGCCCAAATTACCTTCAGCCAAGGAGATAGTGGTTACTGTCATTGATCACGTCTTTCGGTTACATGGCCTCCCGATTGACGTGGTTTCTGACAGGGGTCCTCAGTTTATGTCCAAATTTTGGACTGAGTTTTGTAAATTATTAGGAGCTACAGTCAGTCTGTCTTTGGGTTACCATCCCCAGACCAACGGTCGGTCTGAGCGAGCCAACCAAGATCTTGAAAGGGTGTTGCGATGTTTTGTTTCCAAGAACCCTTCTTCCTGGAGTCAACAACTTTCTATTGTTGAGTACACTCATAACTCGTTACCAGTGTCATCTACGGGCCTTTCTCCGTTTGAGTCTAGTTTAGGGTACCAACCAACAATTTTTCCTAGCCTGGAATCCGAGGTCGCAGTCTCCTCCGCTCACGCCTTCGTCCAGAGGTGTCACCGCACATGGACTAGAGCCCGCGAGACTCTACTCCAGGTGGGGGCGCGCACCAAGGCTAAAGCCGACCGCCACCGGTCTAAGCCACCCGTATAAGTCGTGGGTCAAAAAGTGTGGCTTTCTACTAAGAACATTCCACTCTGCTCCGTTTCTATTAAGCTTGCTCCCAAATTTATTGGCCCGTTCACTGTCACCAAGATCATTAGTCCGGTGACAGTCCGCCTGTCTTCATTTCAAAAATACATTTAGTTTATTAAACACAGCCAAGTGCATTTCTAAATTCAGTTCATATTTCAAGAAATTAAAATCTAAGCCAAAATAACAAAGTGGTAAAAAACATGCCACAGATTATTTCTATGATTTTTTAAATATATATAAAATATTTTTATTTTATATAAGCCTATATATAAGTTATAGTTTACTGACCCATGCTTGAGACGGTCACACCACAGGGCAATTCTGAGATTGGGCTCAAAAATGTAAAGAATCAAAAGACAAAGCAGTTTTTATAACGACAGGTCCATGTAAGACAAATAAATGTTTAACCATTTACTGCATTTTAAATGATGACAATACTTGTGATACAGTGAACATGTCACATCACGTCAATAACCCATTGATCTGGAAGCAGAATCAGATTTAACTGTGATTTTCTGCTGTAATAATCAGTTTATCTGGTAAGATCCTCAGAGGAGTTGTGCAGCGATTACATAAGAATGGAAAGACAGTCTCAGTGAAGGACGTCCTGAATGTGAGTAAATGTGTGTTAGTTACAGGATCAGAGAATGACACTGTTCCTCTGTCATAGTCCAGCTGAACTCTCACACGCTGAGGATTCACTTTAACAGGAAAGACAGTGACGGGTTGATCTGGAGATTGTGAGAAGTATTCGCTGTCCATGTACAGCACATACCAGACATTATAGTTAATGAAATCCAGTCCCTTCCTCTGGTTTGATGCTGTGGTTATTCCAAGACCCCAGCCTGTACTGTCACCAACCTCCACATCCCAGCAGTGTGTTCCTGAGTTAAAGCCCTCAGATCCCAGGACACACAGACACCTGTCAAACCTCTCTGGATTATCAGGAAGTGTTTTATTTTCATCACTGAGCGACACACACACACTGGTCAGATCAGATGAAAGTGTGAGATCAGGTTTTGCTGTGTTTGGATCTAGAGTCAACGGAGCTGCAAAGAGAAGAACATCAGATTAAAGGATGAAATATGATCAGAAATGTAAATATAAAACATATAAATACTTTCAATAAATCCTGCTATCATGACAATGGTCTGTCAGTTTCTGTCGGAATGGATTGAGGCTTCAGGTTTAATATCATATTCAATAAACACTATTGTATACTAATACATAAGCAGAGACCACGAGGAACAGACTTCTGTAGTCATTATGAGTTCACTGTATGATCTGATGATCTTCTGAAATACAGTTCAGATTCACTCAGAAACTCGAGTGATTATTAAATATATTTCTATCAGATGTTAATGTTGTGTGTGTTTCTATCTGAAGGATGCTTTGCGCTGGTGTCAGATCTGCTGAGACTCACTGTGTTGGACAGTTTCCAGCATCTTCTTCCAGACTCTGGACCGCAGGTTACCCAGATAACGGGACACATCAATCAAAGCTCCAGAACTCATCCGTGGATCCGGCTGTGGGATCTGGACTCTGGAGGAACATTCAGGAGTCAGAACTGCAGTGAATTTGAGTTCAGATCCACTGAGAGAAGAGATACGAGCAGCTCACTCACCTTTCCATTGAGGCGTTAAAGTTCTGGAAAATATAGAGTTTGAAAACATGTTAATATCTTATCAAACACTCTCATTGTCACTGAGGCTCAAGTTGTTTTATGCTCAAAGAATGAAGCCAGATTGATTGGTCACCTTTAGAAACGAGACGTCATTGGCTTTCATCATCTCCTCCATGTCTCTGATTGTGTGTGAAAGAGCTGAGATGTGTGTGTTCATCTCCTCCAGCTTCTCCTTCATCCTCTGCTTCTTCTGCTCCTCTTCCTCCCTCAGTGCAGTGATTGTAGCTTCTTCTTCATCTCTGAGAAACTGATGAAGCTTCTCAAACTCTTCTTTAATCTGACGCTCTGTGTGCTCAGCTTGAGACTGAAATCACATCACATTCACTTCAGTCAGCTCTGTGTGAACACACACTCCTCTAATGCCAATTATAAACTGTGTGTGAATGTTGAGTGTTTAACTCTTTACACATCCTCACCTCGATGTGTTGGATTGTTTCATCACACTCTCCTTTTATTTCTTCTCCATGTTTGAGCTTGTTTTGTAAGGACGTCAGCGCTGTATTAAATTCCTCCTACAGGTTAAGATGAAAATCTCTGAAACTGATGAAGCTTTAAAAGGTTTAAACATTGTGTGTCTGGATGTTTTTATATATATTAACCTCAGAAACATTTGTGCCTAAAAATGGCAGGAAATATATTTTTTTATTGAAAATGAACGTCAAGAAATCATGTTTTCACCAAACAAATGTGTTTTTTGCAATTGGCAATTATACTATATTGGCAAAAGTTTTAGGATGCCTGCCTTTACATGCACATGAACTTTAATGCCATCCCATTCTTAATCCGTAGGGTTTAATATGGAGTCGGCCCACCCTTTGCAGCTCTAACAGCTTCAGCTCTTCTGGGAAGGCTTTCCTCAAGGTTTAGGAGTGTGTTTATGGGGATTTTTGCCCATTCTTCTAGAAGCTCATTTGTGAGGTCAGGCACTGATGTTGGACGAGAAGGCCTGGCTCTCAGTCTCCGCTCTAATTCATCCCAAAGCTGTACTATCGGGTTGAGCTCAGGACTCTGTGCAGGCCAGTCAAGTTCCTCCACACCAAACTCCTCATCCATGTCTTTATGGACCGACGCTTTGAGCACTGGAGCGCAGTCATGCTGGGACAGGAAGGGGCCGTCCCCAAACTCTTCCCACAAAGTTTGGAGCATGAAATTGTCCAAAATGTCTTGGTATACTGAAGCATTAAGAGTTCCTTTCACTGGAGCTAAGGGGGCCAAGCCCAACCCCTGAAAAACAACCCAACACTACAATCCCCCTCCACCAAATTTTACACTTATCACAATGCAATCAGGCAAGTCCCGTTCTCCTAGCAACTGCCAAATCCAGACTTGTCCATGGGATTGTCAGAAAGAGAAGCGTGATTGGACGCTCAGAGAACACGTCTCACTGCTCTAGAGTCCAGTGGCGGCTGCTTTACTCCACTGCATCCCACGCTTTGCATTGCTCTTGGTGATGTAAGGCTTAGATGAGCTGCTCGGCCATGGAAACCCATTTCATGAAGCTCTCTACGCTGTTCTTGAGCTCATCTGAAGGCCACAGAAGTTTGGAGGTCTGGAGCTATTGACTCTGCAAAAAGTTGGCAACTTCTGTGCACTGTGACCCTCAGCATGCGCTGACCCCACGCTGTGAATTTACGTGGCTGAGTTGCTGTTGTTCCCAATTGCTTCCATATTGTTATAATCCCACTAACAGTTGAGCGTGGAATATTTAGTAGTGGGGAAATGTCAGGAATGGACTTATTGCACAGGTGGCAACCTATCACGGCCCCACGCTTGAGTTCACTGAGCTCCTGAGAGCGACCCATTCTTTCACTAATGTGTGTAGAAGCGTCTGCAGGCCTAGAGCTTGATTTATACACCTGTGGCCATGTCTACTAGTCTATTGCATACACAAATAGTATGTGTGTCTGTTTAGCACTGTATTTAGCATGAAATGAGAGACATTTGCCTTACCTTGTAAGTTGAAACCACTTCACTGATGGGTCTGAATTTATGATTGTCATGTTGTTTTGAGACTATGCACACGACACACACAAGCTGTTTGTCCTCCAGACAGAAGAGTTTAAGTTTCTCACTGTGTAAACTGCAGATCTCCTCAGACTCTGATGAGCGCCTCTCATTTCTCTCCTTTATCAACGATTCACACAAGTTTTTTAATGTGAGATTAACTGGAGGATCACCTCTTGAGGATCTTCTCCTGCAGACGGGACACTCCTGAGTTTTTCTAGTTTTCCAGAACTGTTGTAGACACACTTTACAAATACTGTGACTACAGGACAGAAAAACAGGAACCTTGAAGATTTCACAGCAAATAGGACAAGAAAGCTCTTCAGCAGATTTTGAATCCATTTCCTCGTCTTGTAAATTATCCGATAATCTACAATTTACTTTCACTTTCTAATCTTTGCTTTAAAAAGTTAATAATTACAATAAAAATCTAATTCAGAAACACACAATAATCCTAATATAAAGTGTCCTTCTCTGTTCTTCACAGCTCTGACTCGTTTCAGCTTTCAGTAAAAACGAAAGTAAGAAATAATAAGACTGGTCTCTTCCTGATAACGGTTTGTAAGAGGGTGGAGTTTCTGGTGTTACATAAACCACTAAATCTAGTCACAAGTTAGACATTTTTTTTCTGTTTATACTTAATAATGTTAAATCAGTTACATAAATGTGTACAGTGACATAATTTGATACCAAAAACCCAAAACTGATTGTCCTTTGATGAACTGCTAGTGTCTCTAATATAAGACTGTCTCATCCTCCAGCTGTAGAGCTCATGATCTCCACTAGGGGCTCTCCTCCAGACTCTTGTGCTGTCTTATCATGGACTACATTACCCATAACCCACTGCCTGGACTCATTATGCTCGATTATTCAGTTGTGTCTCATTAAAATAAATGGAGATTGGTTGACCGGGCCATAGGAGTTAGGAACAGTGCTGCGTTCCGGTTCGTTTTTATTATCCCCTTCACTTGCTAACTTCCCTCCATCTCGTTCACTCAGATGTGCGTCATTGCTTGCGTTGTACGAGCCCCACTACTGGTGGAAACTTTGCAATGGACTGAACTGGAACATCCTAAACCCTTCATCACTTGGAATCCACTGTGGAGTTGATTTTTTATTTTATTTTTCCTTTACGAAATTGTTTAATGCGGCATTCTATATGTATATGGATGTGTTTAGGTTGTTTTAAATGTTTTAAAAACTATCATAGAGTTGTTTGTGGTAGGGTTAATTAATCGTGATATGTGGTGATGTCACAATCGCGTTGCATTGTGGTATATGAACCTGCCTGAAGTGTACTTATGAAGAAGACTCGCTCCCTCGGTCAAAATCGAAGGAGCGAGGGTCTGTCCATATAAACTTCCTTTGTCCACTTCATGAAGTGAGACTCACTTCAAAATGGCGGCGGGGATTCCTCCAAGGGGGAAGTGCTGAGGGAAGTTTGCAAGTGCGTGTCTTAAAGTGGAGTGGAGCGTAGCACAGGTCGATTCTGTGGTTGGCAAACAAATGGATTGTGAGTGGAGCAAATGATGGAAGGAAGTGACGTAGATAGTAGAAGGGATTTGGATATGGAAGGAGAAATGTTTGATCGAGGTAAGAAGGGATCTAGAAAAGGTAATTGGACAGTAGTAGAAAATAGGAAACAAAAGAAAAAATGGAGTCCTATGCCAGGTACGGATAGTGAAAGAGAAAACGGGGCAACTAGAAAAAAGGAAGCATATAAAGTACTGATGAAATTTACTTCAGAATCAGTGAGTGCAATAAACACATTAAAATTAACTAAAGCACTGAAGGAAAAGTTGGGAAAAATAGACAATGCAAAGATGTTGAGAGATAACCGAATGTTACTACAACAAAAAACAGCAATAGGATTAAAATCAATGATGGGTCAAAAAACAGGGAACTACACTAACCTTTTCCACTGGTGGCACTTGCGCTACTAACTTTTTCAGTTACTGGCACAAAACATGATTTGGTCGCACAAATTATTTATAGTAAGCCACTCTGGATAATAATGAGCAATAATGAAACTGTATTGCATACCGATGTGCTTTTTTTTTACTTGCCATCTTTTAAACCACATGCCTTCTTGTTTTCTTTCTGGTTGGGATAGATTGCCATAAAAAATACAGTACACAATAAAGTGCAAAATGAATTTCTTTTGCATTTCAACATGCTGTGGTGGGCACAGATGGGCAGACTCCTGAACTCTTAAGGAAAAATAAAATAAATATAATCCATAAAATAATAAGAAAAATACTATCATTGTGAAGCTTCAGTGCGTTTACATGGAGCACTATAATCGGTTTAAAAGTCCAATCCAAATGAAAATGCTCCATATACACACCTCAATCTGAATAAAAATGCCCAAACCGAATGAAATTGTAATCAGTTTGAGAGGGGTGGGATAAACCTTTTCATGAAAAATGTAACCATGTTAAATGACCTGACCGGATTACTTTTCAGTGTGCGTCCTTATATGACGTGATACACAGCGCGCGCCTTCACTACTGACTGCGTGCCGCGCTCAAACGCAGGCTATAATGTTGAGAGGAAAGTTTTTTTTTCTGAGGGGTAAACTTTTTATTTCTTAAGAACGTATGAAGATAATGTTGGCATAATGACACAGACATAGCCTGGCTACATCCTCTCATCTTGACAGCGTTTGTCCCAGGCACTTTTTACTTCAACTGCTCCTGACAGAAGAATTTATTTTTTCTGAGATGATTATTACACTTTACAACAAATAAATATATTTTATAAAACCGTGTAAGTCCTGGTGGCTGTTGAGAGTTGCTATGGCATCCGTGAACACATTCAGCTGCTGGAGAGAAGCGTCGACATTTTTCTGAAGCGGCAGACAAACTGCTCTGTGATGATTGCGATTGAAAGTCAGCTCGGTTTAGATAACGTCTCATGTAAACAGTCCACTGAATCTTTCAATCGTAATTATTTTAATTGGAATGACAAAAAAGTGTGCATGTAAACGTGGCGGCTAACGTTAATGATTCGTGTTTGAATTGTTTTGACGCAGTTACAAATTTGGACAGTCCTGCAAGCAATTGATGGCACACAGAATTTACAGTAACTTACATACAGTGCATTGCTCCGTCTTGGTACCTTAACCACTGGTAACTTATTCTTCGAGCCACTGGTGTCGAAATTCATATGTCCGTTTCGTTTTTCCCGCGTGTGCTTTCCCTGACGAATCCTTCTCAGCCACATCATTCCCACTCACAGGCTCCGTTTGACATGTCGCATCGACATCAAGTGATGGTTACTTCCCTTCTTACAATATGAGTCAATTGTCCGCTTAATTTCAACACGTACAGATTGTAGGCTATGTTGAGATATATATGCGATTGCTGTGTGTGTCTTAACGAGAGGTATATTATTTTTAATCAACGTACGCCTGTCACGGTTCATGGATTCCCTGTCTCACTCTTGGGTGCGTGTTGAATGTAGATGAGGGCGGAGCCTGGGATTGGCTCATCACGCACCTGTGGCTGATCACCTGCACCAGCTGCAACTCATCACCTTCACCCTATTTAGTCTCTCTGTTCTCTCTTGTCTTTGTCAGAGCGTTGTTGGATGTTCCCCTTGTGTCTCCGTGTTGGTTGTCGTTTCCCCCTTCCGTGAAACGCTGGATCCCTTCCCGGATTACCTCAACCGCGCTCCCGAGTCACTGCTGCTCACAGCCTGCCTGTGTCGCCAACAGAGTCTCTCTCACTGCTCCGTCTTATCCGGACTTCTTCTGTGTTCTGAGTTTTGGCTTCTGTGACACTTCTGTCATTAAACAGAGTTACTTGCAATTGAATCCTGCCTCTGTGAATCCGTTACAGAACGCTCTGACCAACCATGGATTCAGCGAGTATCGCCCTACTGACCAGCAGCAACGAGAGACTGGACCAGCAGGAGGCGAACTTAACTGCCACAGGACAGGCAGTACACACCTTGGTGGCACGGGTGGCCGAGCTGACCCAACAGATGCAACAACTCGTCGGTCCCACTGTGCCCGACCCACCGCCGATTCCCCACACACCATCTACATCGCGGCAACCGGAACCACGTCTGCCTACCCCCGAGAGTTATGCCGGTGAGAGCAATTATTGCAGAGCCTTCCTTACCAAGTGTTCCTTGTTTTTCGCTCTTCAACCGCAGACTTTCAACACGGAAAGATCCAAGGTGGCATTCGTCCTCACCCTGCTCTCCGGACGAGCCGCACTTTGGGGAACGGCGGTGTGGGAGAACCAACATCCTTGCTGCTCCTCGTTCCAGACACTGGCGGCAGAGATGAGAAGGGTGTTTGACCGAGCGGTGACCGGAAGAGAAGCGGCACGTCAACTCGCAGAGCTCCGCCAAGGTAACCGCTCGGTCTCGGATTATTCCATCGAGTTCCGCACCCTGGCCGCCGAGTGCAAGTGGAACGAGGAGGCACAGTGGGACATGTTCCTGCATGGGCTGGCTGACCGCATCCAGAAGGAGATATTCGCCATCGACCTTCCGGAGAAGATTGACGGTCTCATTGACCTTGCTTTGAGGGTGGACGCTCGTCTGAGTCGGCTGAGGTCCAGGATGGAGCCTCAGCATGGGAGTGTCGAATGCCCTCAGGCCAGCGCTACGGATGCGGTCAGCTACACCTTCGACCCGGAGCCCATGCAGGTAGGTCGAGCTCTGCTCTCCCGGGAGGAGAAGGCGAGACGGAGATCCCGTGGTCTTTGCCTGTACTGCGGCGGGAACGGACACCTGCTAGACTCCTGCCCGGTAAAAGACCACGCCCGGCGGTAAAAGGAAGGCTACTGTCGGGCGGGATCTCCGTGGAAAAGACCTCATCCTCCACTCTCCTCCCGGTGAGATTGCTGTGGGCAGCTCAGGATTATTCCAGCCTCGCCCTCCTCGACTCGGGAGCGGAAGGTAACTTCATTGACTCTGCCCTTGCTCACAAACTTAACATACCCACCATTGCACTCAAGAACACCATTTCTGTCAACGCACTCAACGGACAAGTTCTCCCTGACATTTCATTCACCACTGAACCACTTACACTGATCACTTCCGGCAACCACACCGAACGCATTTCATTTTTCATCCTGGACTCCCCTTTGGCTCCCGTTGTCCTCGGTCACCCTTGGCTGGAGTTACACAATCCAAGGGTTGACTGGGGACAAAACTCTGTGTCTGCGTGGAGTGATAAATGTTATGAGTCTTGTTTGGTGTCTGCTTGTTCGTCTGTTTCTCGTTCTGTTTTTCAGAGTGAGACGGTGAATCTGTCTAACGTGCCTCCGGAGTACCTCGACCTGAAGGAAGTGTTCAGTAAGTCCCGAGCTGCTTCTCTCCCTCCGCATCGTCCCTATGACTGTGCTATAGAGTTACTCCCAGGTAAGTCTCCGCCTAAGGGCAAACTATACTCTCTTTCTATTCCAGAGAGGGAGGCCATGGAGAAATATATTTCTGATTCTCTAGCCTCCAAATTCATCCGCCCTTCCTCTTCTCCAGCGGGGGCGGGGTTCTTCTTCGTGGGGAAGAAGGATGGTTCTCTGCGACCTTGCATTGATTACCGAGGGCTGAATAACATCACGGTAAAGAATACCTATCCTTTGCCGTTGATGTCTTCAGCTTTCGAGAGGTTACAGGGAGCATCCGTCTTCACGAAGTTGGACTTACGTAACGCTTATCATTTGGTTCGCATCAGGGAGGGGGATGAATGGAAAACCGCATTTAACACCCCCAGGGGGCATTTTGAATACTTGGTCATGCCTTTCGGCCTTTCCAACTCCCCAGCGGTTTTCCAGGCACTCGTCAATGATGTGTTGAGAGACATGGTCGACCAATTCATATATGTCTACCTGGATGACATTTTGATTTTTTCTTCGTCTCTCCAGGAACATGTTCGACACGTCAGACGAGTGCTTCAGAGGTTGCTAGAGAATGGGCTTTTTGTCAAGGCGGAGAAATGCGCTTTTCATGCACAGTCTGTTCCTTTTTTAGGGTACATCGTGTCATCGGAGGGAATGCGCATGGATCCCGACAAGGTTAAGGCTGTGATGGATTGGCCAAGTCCAGATTCCCGTAAGGCCCTACAGAGGTTTCTGGGGTTCGCCAATTTCTATCGGCGTTTTATTCGCAATTTCAGCCAACTAGCCGCACCTCTGACTGCCTTGACCTCTCCCCGAATGACGTTCAGGTGGTCCGATACAGCCGAGGCTGTATTCGCCAAACTGAAAAGCCGCTTTGTTTCGGCTCCCATCTTAGTCGCCCCTGATCCCACACGTCAGTTCGTGGTAGAGGTCGACGCGTCAGAGGTGGGGGTAGGAGCGGTTCTTTCACAGCGCTCTCCCTCAGATGACAAGATGCACCCGTGCGCGTTTTTCTCCCATCGTCTTTCTCCTGCCGAACGCAATTATGACATTGGTAACAGAGAGTTGTTGGCCGTCAAGTTAGCGTTGGAGGAGTGGCGTCATTGGCTTGAAGGGTCGGGGGTACCTTTTATTGTATGGACGGATCATAAGAACCTTGAATATATTAGATCTGCTAAAAGACTCAACTCCAGGCAGGCTCGGTGGGCACTTTTTTTCGGACGTTTTGACTTTGTTCTCTCGTACCGCCCCGGGTCTAAAAACATCAAACCCGACTCTTTATCTCGTATTTTTGATGCTTCCGAACGCCCGGTTACTCCCGAGTGTATTTTGCCAGAGAAGATAGTTATCTCTACACTCACATGGGAGATCGAATCGAAGGTCAAAGTGGCCTTAGAAGGGGTAACGCCCCCGCCCGGCGGCCCACCGAGTTGTTTGTTCGTTCCGGAGGGGTTAAGATCCGAGGTCCTCAAATGGGGTCACTGCTCCAACATTGCCTGTCATCCAGGGGTAAACCGCACTTGCAGTTTAATAAAGCAACGATTTTGGTGGCCACTTATGGCTCGCGACATTCGCAGTTTCATTTTGGCTTGCTCGGTCTGTGCGGTTGGTAAGACATCTAACCAACCTCCCCAGGGGTTACTTCAGCCGCTGTCTGTTCCTTCGAGACCCTGGTCCCACATCGCTCTAGATTTTGTTACCGCCCTCCCGCCCTCCCAGGGCAAGACGGTCGTTTTGACCGTCGTGGACCGATTCTCGAAGGCAGCACATTTCATTCCCTTGCCCAAATTACCCTCAGCCAAGGAGACAGCGGTATCTGTAGTAGATCACGTCTTTCGGTTACATGGCCTCCCGATGGACGTGGTCTCCGACAGAGGTTCCCAATTTGTGTCCAAATTTTGGCAGGAGTTTTGTAAATTACTAGGAGCCACGGTTAGTCTGTCTTCGGGTTATCACCCCCAAAGCAACGGTCAGACCGAGAGAGCCAATCAGGATCTGGAGAGAGTGTTGCGATGTTTGGTATCCAAGAATCCTTCATCCTGGAGCCAGCAACTCTCTATGGTTGAGTACGCTCATAACTCGTTACCAGTGTCATCTACGGGCCTTTCGCCATTTGAGTGTAGTGTAGGTTACCAGCCACCTATTTTTCCTAGTCTGGATTCCGAGGTCGCGGTCCCCTCTGTTCACGCCTTTATCCAGAGGTGTCATCGCACATGGACCAGAGCCCGTGAGACTCTGCTCCAGGTGGGAGCGCGCACCAAGGCTAAAGCCGATCGCCACCGGTCTAAGCCTCCCGTTTACGTCGTCGGTCAAAAAGTGTGGCTTTCTACCAAGAACATTCCTCTCCGCTCCGTATCTAATAAACTTGCTCCCAAATTTATCGGCCCGTTCACTGTCACCAAGATCATTAGTCCGGTGACAGTCCGCCTCAAACTCCCTCCGGCGTACAGGAGGATTCATCCCGCCTTCCATGTATCCAAAATCAAACCTGTTTTTCACTCCCACCTTAATCCGCCAGTCCCGGTTCCCCCACCGCCGCGACTCGTAGATGGGGAACCAACTTATTCGGTTAATCGCATTCTGGATTCTAGACGGAGGGGACGCGGTTTCCAGTACTTGGTGGACTGGGAAGGTTACGGTCCGGAGGAGAGAAGTTGGGTTCCTGCTAGGGACATTCTGGATCACTCCCTTATTGATGATTACAATCAACAGGTAAGGTCGGCTGGGAGCGTCAGGGGACGCTCCTAGGGGGAGGGGTACTGTCACGGTTCATGGATTCCCTGTCTCACTCTTGGGTGCGTGTTGAATGTAGATGAGGGCGGAGCCTGGGATTGGCTCATCACGCACCTGTGGCTGATCACCTGCACCAGCTGCAACTCATCACCTTCACCCTATTTAGTCTCTCTGTTCTCTCTTGTCTTTGTCAGAGCGTTGTTGGATGTTCCCCTTGTGTCTCCGTGTTGGTTGTCGTTTCCCCCTTCCGTGAAACGCTGGATCCCTTCCCGGATTACCTCAACCGCGCTCCCGAGTCACTGCTGCTCACAGCCTGCCTGTGTCGCCAACAGAGTCTCTCTCACTGCTCCGTCTTATCCGGACTTCTTCTGTGTTCTGAGTTTTGGCTTCTGTGACACTTCTGTCATTAAACAGAGTTACTTGCAATTGAATCCTGCCTCTGTGAATCCGTTACAACGCCTCGCCTACATTTTGGGAGGGGGCGGGGGTCGCGGGGTTGAACTTGATGTGTTGAATGCTCAGAGCACGTTATAAAACGTTTTCTTAAAATACACATTTCTGTATTAATAAATGCTCATAGTAAATCATAGTATATTGCCTAAAACATAAGGTAGGTACAAAAATAATCAGTGATACATTTGCGACCCCATAGAAATTCGGGTCGCAATGGCATTTTAAAAGGTCGCATATGCGACCATTTTGGTGGCAGTGTAGTTCCCTGAAAAAATCTGCTCTATAGTGGAAGAAAAGAAGTGGATAAGAGGAGTGATTTCAGGAGTACCGACTGATGTTTCTGATGAGACAATAAAAGCCAAACTTACAGAGGCATCAGTAAATAATGATAAAAGACTGAAATGTGACAGAAATAAGGAAAGGATGGATAGTTTGTCACTTATGTTGCAATTTGATGAGGAGAAGTTACCAGCTAGAGTATTTCTTGGATGTGTGAGTTATATGGTACGGCCATATATTCCTCCACCGCTCACCCAACGTTCTCAGAACTTCGGCTAACATTCCCTACAAGTTTGGTTAATGTTCTGAAGAAAACATTTGAATGAATTTGAATTTTCCTATCCCGTTAAATGCAAACCAAGATATAATATTTTAACTGCAACATTCAAAGGATGTTTTAGTAATGTTTCTGAGGTAACAAGTTGTACAATGATCTTAAAAAAACATTGTCCCAAAGTTTCATAATAACAAAGGAAGAACATTCCCTCTGCCACATTAGGAAACTGTTTTGAGGATATCATTGAGAGATTAGATGTTGAATGTTCTTATAATGTGACGAGTTAACAAAATTAGAGCATTTTTGTGCAACCTTTTGAGTATATTTTGGGAATGTTCTTAAATTGAACGTGTTTATAATGATCTTAATAAAACATTGTCCTAATGTTTCATAATAACAAAGGAAGAACATTCTCTCCGCCACTTTAGGAAACTGTTATAAGGAAATAATTGAGGCCGGAGATGTAAGAAAGCGTTCTGATGAGCCCCAAAAACTGGGGACCACTATAATCATCACCAACTTTCATCGTGATGTACCGCGACGGCCTTTAGGACAGAGTCAATAAGTATCGGAGTGGGACTATCGGAAGAGCCTGTGGCAGGTTGACTCCTGAGGGAACTCTTGTAAAACTGTTTAACGATATCTCAGAACCTAGCCGTAGTTTTGGGAGTTCATCTTCCCGAAAGGTCCATTTAGCTCATTGATGGAGTCTGGGCCCGTATTTATCAAGCATCGTCAAATTACTCACAAGAACACTGCTAAGAATTGACTTGGCTCAAAGCTGCGCTTAAACGTTAGTTATCAAGCATCCCAATCACACTTTAAGTGAAGTGTAGGACTAAATCTTAAGTGTCAGTCTTAAGCTTGGGACATACTCTGCAAGAACAAAGAAATGTGTTCGTTTTCTCGAGGTGGCAAGAACAAGAATAAAGTTGGTTCTGGCCAGTACATTCATACTTCACGAGAAAAGCAGGTGCGTAATCTACGTTTCTCCGCATTAACCACGCCCACATTAAATGTCTGACCAATCACACGATAGTTCTCGGACACCAGCAAGAAAAAAAGTTCTGGTCAGGCGATGTGCCGAGAACAAGCTGCGAGAACTCCCAAACCAGGCCTGCGAGAACAAAATAACGTAATTGTTCTTGCGTTGTATGTTGAAGCCTTTAGAGTCGATTCAAGACACTTTGCTGTGCCACAAACAGGATTTTGGAAGATGTCACTGAATCGCTGAATAGATGTCCTTATTTAAGTATTTGAAACTTCACAACTTTATCGTCCGCCAGAAAATAAACAGTGACATAATCGATAATGGCACTTTGCCGCATCGATGCTGAATCGTGCATGCCCCGCATCGCGATGCACCGCCGAATCGATTATTGTTGACACCCCTAATAATAAGTGTTTATATTGGGACTTGTTACGTCCCTATGTAGTCTAGGGTTAAAAGGACTTATAACCGAATAGCTGTTGGTGTGATGTGTGGAGGCAGCAAGGTTCAGTTCCCAACCCCAGAGCTTCTTAACAAGAGATAGACCTCAAAACAACTTGTGTGGAAAAAGAACAAGGACTTTTATTTCCAAACGGGAGGATTGAGGCTTCAAGAGGGGGCAAGGCCAAAACAACAAACATAAAACCTCTAACTAATCAGGAGAAAACTAACTAAACTCAAAAAGTTAAGAGAACAAAATACAACAGAAGTACACTGACTCCCTAACTAACTTAAACAGGAGAAAACAGAAAATAAAGAAATTGGCACCTACCTCTCTACTAATCCTTTCCCCAAATGATTAACAAAATAAAAGTGATAAACAAAAAGACGACAAGATCATTAAATACTAACAGATGATGACGTACAAAACAAAGGAGTTTACTTGTAGTAGGTGCCAGTTACCACAATAACTTTAACACAATACAAACTCAAGCAACAATGGTTCTCCTTTAAAGTAACAAAGATAAAGAAAGAAACTAATAAAGCTGATAGGGTTTGAGAAGCGAATCCTCCCAGAACAGCCCTCCACACACACACACACACACACACACACACACACACACACACACACACACACACACACACACACACACACACACACACACACACACACACACACACACACACACACACACACTCCGTGTCTGGAAAGGTACTGCTTAAATTCCCACAACCTCCTCTCCTCATCCAATCACAGCAGATCAATTGCTTATTGGAGTCAGGTGGCAGCCATCATTTCCTGCTTGCGGAGACATGAGCTGTGTCCCAAAGTGAAGTGCGCGGACTTCGAAGGCCGCATTTGAAGTGCGATTACGTCACAGCGGCACTACGTAGGCTGTCCCAAAGGGAGAGCTGCACCTCTGAAGGCCGCATTTGAAGTGCGATTGCGTCACAGCGGCACTACGTAGGCTGTCCCAAAGGGAGAGCTGCACCTCTGAAGGCCACATTTGAAGTGCGATTGCGTCACAGCGGTGCGACGAAGGCTGCAGCAATTCATGAGCGACTTCAAAATGCGCCCTTCGGTTCTCAGGCAAAGGAAGGGTACAGCACATGGGACCTTCCCATAACTTCGCAGCCTTCCCTATCCCAGAATTCATAGCACACTGGTGACTACAGGATTTGACTGGTCCGCATTCCCGCGCCACTCGATCAGATTCCAGTTAAAGACGGTAGCGGTCGGTAACTCAAGTGTAGCCTGGGTACTATTGAACACAACAGCGCGAGCGCTAGAAGTAAATAAAACGTCCAACGTTAGTGCATTCACACAGTTCCCAGTTCCCTGCCCTGAGCAAGATAAACTTTAATTTCCCAATTTTTAAATGCTATTCATTTCTCAACCATTATCTCAAGAAGAGGAATCAGTCCATTATCACCCTTTTCGCTGTTTCTTTTTTTCCCATACACTTTCTTTAAATAGCCTTCAAAATATAATCTGCGCGGCGCTGTATTTTCGTCCTGCTCCCGCTATTCCGCACCGCACGATCCGCTCGCGCAAAATTCACTCCGTGCTCACCCGCAATAAATTATTTTATTCCCGACCCAGCTAAATTTAGATTTTGTTTCCACAATCTATCTTTTAAATTTCCCTTACAGAAAGAGAGACACTGGATAGGAATTGTCCGTGCAATCATTTATTTTTCTTACAGCCTAGGCTAGCCTATGTCAACACCGTAACTAAAACAAATATCACAGAAAAATAGGCTAAATCAAATGTGACATCTGTCACTCAGAATTATAAGAAAAAAATACAAACAAGCGAAAACTGCTGACTTAGATGCTAAAATAAAGTTTTTTATATATATATATATATATGAATGAATGAATGAATGTTCACTGACGACGGTCAACGAAACATCGATCCTCCAAAGGCTGAATGCGTGGCCCACACAGAACAATTTAAATGGCTAGTGTTTAGGAGAAAGGACCACAGGTGCTTAGTAGGTTATAGTTCTCGCCTTGGAGCGTCGGTCAGAACGCAAGACAGGAGTCAGGAATGAGTTTGAACACTTTACTGAAGTTTCTTCAGCAGCACAGACATACATTAGACCACAATGTTGTCACACTTTAGATTACAGGTGCAGATTTGGATGCAGAGGATGCAGTTGGTTTGCATTATACTTGACTGTATATGTGTATGGCTGCAAATAGACAAAATAAATGTTACATCCAACACCATTATTGATGCAATCTTTCAGTTTAACATCATGTCCAACTATTTATCCAGGCAAAATAACTTTTGAATCCCTGTTCCTTAACATGTTAATCTTTACAGAACAAATGATATATGTGTCTAAATATTACAAGAACAACACTTATATTACTTCTAAACGACGTGAATATGAATTATACGATGACGTTCATCCTTTGTCAACAACACGGCATGACTCATTTTGTCCCGAGTGGATTTATGATCCATATACTCGATTATTCCTAGAAACTCACATATATAAAAAATCTTAAACAAGTAAGGAATATAATGAAACTCACTTTCTTCAAATGGACGCACACAGTCATTAATAATCAGCGCGAACACTGCACCGCGACTTCGGAAATTCGGTCTTCTTGGGGAGAGCAGCTGTTTCTCGTCATGCACATTACTCGTGCACAGTCACTTCCGCCGCTCCGCCACAGGCCACTAGATGGCGCCTCAGCGCTACCTTTGCAACAGCTAGCTTATTCATTTTTATGCAAGTTATTTGTAAATTAAACGAACTGCTGTCTATTGTTCATTTTCGTTAACGTCAAACGTAGGCTAAATTAAAGAGAAGTGGTTTTTCTAGCTACTTATTTTTGTAATGCACGTTATAATTTCAAGCTACATTAAACACATTTATGTTTATACATATATTTTCTTGACATGTAATTTAAAATGAAAATGAAAATAAATTGGTCTATTACGTAGGCTTTTTACAACTATAGCCTATTTATAGACCAATAAAATAACTTTAAGTTTAACATTAGAAACAACACATTTTTATTATCAGCCAAACCCGAAGAAAACCCTTTTCTACACTTTCATTGCGCTGAGCGGGAGAAGCTGGAGCTGGACCGGGATGGGGAATAATGCACAATAGAGACTCTGGTAAGGCCTGAGCGGGACATCATCTTCTGGGATGAGTGCATATTTCCACTGTCCGCAGCTTTGCGGGGCCGAATAGGTCGACGGCTGCATGGCATGCCATAAAAAATGCATCTGAGATGATGAGTTGAATAAAAATAAGTAGGCCTACTTAAAAAAAAAAAAAAACTTGGACGTATATAGGCTAAATGTTTAAAATATATTGTAACAGTTACATTTAACATAAGAAATAAACTGTTAACTAATATTTGCAATTTGACCATATTTAACCGGCTACATATTTACATGCTTATGGTCCAGCCCATCGTCGCAGGCTTTGAAGCATGACAAAACCCAATAGAAAGCTCAAAAAAGTATATATATATATATGCTCCATTTCTCTTTTTAAAATCTCCTCACGAACGTCCACTGTCAGTTGTCAGAACCTGCTAGTCCATTAACGGCGCTTTGGTTCATTGTTGCCAAGTCTGGAATGGGGTTGCATTTAGGCTACTGTTGCTTTGGGGTGTTTGTAGCCTATAGTCCACAGGTTAAGTTGTCTTTACTTAAGCAATATTTCTA